>NC_057797.1:496065713-496068549 GCF_018294505.1 Triticum aestivum
GGTTCTAGGGGGCCGGCCCCCTTCTCCCTTCCCCCTATAAATAGAGGGGTGAGGGGAGGGCAGCCGCACCACCCTCCAAGGCGCAGCCCTCCCCTCCCCAACACCTCTCCTCCTCCGTTGTGTGCTTGGCGAAGCCCTGTCGGAGTACTACCTCTCCACCATCACCACGCTGTTGTGCTGCCTGTGGAGCTGTCTTCCTCAACCTCTCCTTCCCCCTTGCTGGATCAAGAAGGAGGAGACGTCTCCCGTCCCGTACGTGTGTTGAACGCGGAGGTGCTGTCTGTTCAGCACTTGGTCATCGGTGATTCGAATCACGTCGAGTACGACTACATCATCACCTTGCAAGCTTCCGCACGCGATCTACAAGTGGTATGTAGATGCAAACTCTCTCCCTTGACTCGTTGCTTAGATGAACTCATAGATGGATCTTGGTGAAACCGTAGGAAAAATTTTAATTTTCTGCAACGTTCCCCAACAGTGGCATCATGAGCTAGGTCTATGCGTAGTTCTCTTTGCACGAGTAGAACACAATTTTTGTTGTGGGCGTGGATTTTGTCATCTTACTTGCCTCTACTAGTCTTTTCTTGCTCAACGGTATTGTGGGATGAAGCGGCCCGGACCAACCTTACACGTACGCTTACGTGAGACCGGTTCCACCGACTGACATGCACTAGTTGCATAAGGTGGCTGGCGGGTGTCTGTCTCTCCCACTTTAGTTGGAGCGGAATCGATGAACAGGGCCCTTATGAAGGGTAAATAGAAGTTGACAAAATCACGTTGTGGTGATTCGTAGGTAAGAAAATGTTCTTGCTAGAACCCAATTGCAGCCACGTAAAAGATGCAACAACAATTAGAGGACGTCTAACTTGTTTTTGCAGCGATTGATCATGTGATGTGATATGGCCAGAAGTTGTGATGAATGATGAATTGTGATGTATGAGATCATGTTCTTTGTAATAGGATTCACGACTTGCATGTCGATGAGTATGACAACCGGCAGGAGCCATAGGAGTTGTCTTTATTTTTTGTATGACCTGCGTGTCATTGAATAACGCCATGTAAACTACTTCACTTTATTGCTAAACGTTAGTCATAGAAGTAGAAGTAGTCGTTGGCGTGACAACTTCATGAAGACACGATGATGGAGATCATGATGATGGAGATCATGGTGTCAAGCCGGTGACAAGATGATCATGGAGCCCCGAAGATGAAGATCAATGGAGCTATATGATATTGGCCATATCATGTCACAACTATATAATTGCATGTGATGTTTATTATGTTTATGCATCTTGTTTACTTAGGACGACGGTAGTAAATAAGATGATCCCTTACAAAAAATTTCAAGAAGTGTTCTCCCCTAACTGTGCACCGTTGCTACAGTTCGTCGCTTCTAAGCACCACGTGATGATCGGGTGTGATGGATTCTTACGTTCACATACAACGGGTGTAAGACAGTTTTACACAGCGAAAACACTTAGGGTTAACTTGATGAGCCTAGCATGTGCAGACATGGCCTCGGAACACGGAGACCGAAAGGTCGAACACGAGTCGTATGGAAGATACGATCAACATGAGAATGTTCACCGACAATGACTAGTCCGTCTCACATGATGATCGGACACGGGCTAGTCGACTCGGATCGTGTAACACTTAGATGACTAGAGGGATGTCTAATCTAAGTGGGAGTTCATAATTTGATTAGAACTTTATTATCATGAACTTAGTCTAAAACCTTTGCAAATATGTCTCGTAGATCAATGGCCAACGCTAATGTCAACATGAACTTCAACGCGTTCCTAGAGAAAACCAAGCTGAAAGATGATGGCAGCAACTATACGGACTGGGTCCGGAACCTGAGGATCATCCTCATAGCTGTCAGGAAACAATATGTCCTAGAAGGACCGCTAGGTGACGCTCCCGTCCCAGAGAACCAAGACATTATGAATGCTTGGCAGTCTCGTGCTGATGATTACTCCCTCGTTCAGTGCGGCATGCTTTACAGCTTAGAACCGGGGCTCCAAAAGCGTTTTGAGCACCACGGAGCATATGAGATGTTCGAAGAGCTGAAACTAGTTTTTCAAGCTCATGCCCGGGTCGAGAGATATGATGTCTCCGACAAGTTCTACAGTTGTAAGATGGAGGAAAACAGTTTTGTCAGTGAGCACATCCTGAAGATGTCTGGGTTGCACAACCGTATGACCGAGCAGAACATTAACCTCCCAGATGAGGCGGTCATTGACAGAATCCTCCAGTCGCTCCCACCAAGCTACAAGAGCTTTGTGATGAACTACAACATGCAGGCGATGGAAAAGACCATCCCTGAAGTGTTCTCGATGCTGAAGTCAGCAGAGGCTGAAATCAAGAAAGAACATCAAGTGTTGATGGTCAATAAGACCACTAAGTTCAAGAAGGGCAAGGGTAAGAAGAACTTCAAGAAGGACGGCAAGGAGGTTGCCGCGCCTGGTAAGCCAGTTACCGGGAAGAAGTCAAAGAATGGACCCAAGCCTGAGACTGAGTGCTTTTATTGCAAGGGGAAGGGTCACTGGAAGCGGAACTGCCCCAAATACTTAGCGGATAAGAAGGCCGGCAACACCAAAGGTATATTTGATATACATGTGATTGATGTGTACCTTACCAGTACTCGTAGTAACTCCTGGGTATTTGATACCGGTGCCGTTGCTCATATTTGTAACTCACAGCAGGAGCTGCGGAATAAACGGAGACTGGCGAAGGACGAGGTGACGATGCGCGTCGGGAATGGTTCCAGAGTCGATGTGATCGCCGTCGGCACGCTGCCTCTACATTTACCTACGGGATTAGTTTTGAACCTTAA
>NC_057797.1:496068559-496103543 GCF_018294505.1 Triticum aestivum
TTCTCGATGCTGAAGTCAGCAGAGGCTGAAATCAAGAAAGAACATCAAGTGTTGATGGTCAATAAGACCACTAAGTTCAAGAAGGGCAAGGGTAAGAAGAACTTCAAGAAGGACGGCAAGGAGGTTGTCGCGCCTGGTAAGCCAGTTACCGGGAAGAAGTCAAAGAATGGACCTAAGCCTGAGACTGAGTGCTTTTATTGCAAGGGGAAGGGTCACTGGAAGCGGAACTGCCCCAAATACTTAGCGGATAAGAAGGCCAGCAACACCAAAGGTATATTTGATATACATGTGATTGATGTGTACCTTACCAGTACTCGTAGTAACTCCTGGGTATTTGATACCGGTGCCGTTGCTCATATTTGTAACTCACAGCAGGAGCTGCGGAATAAACGGAGACTGGCGAAGGACGAGGTGACGATGCGCGTCGGGAATGGTTCCAGAGTCGATGTGATCGCCGTCGGCACGCTGCCTCTACATTTACCTACGGGATTAGTTTTGAACCTTAATAATTGTTATTTAGTGCCAAGTTTGAGCATGAACATTGTATCTGGATCTCGTTTAATACGAGATGGCTACTCATTTAAGTCTGAGAATAATGGTTGTTCGATTTATATGAGAGATATGTTTTATGGTCATGCTCCGATGGTCAATGGTTTATTCTTAATGAATCTCGAGCGTAATATTACACATGTTCATAGTGTAGATGCCAAAAGATTTAAAGTTGATAACGATAGTCCCACATACTTGTGGTACTGCCGCCTTGGTCACATTGGTGTCAAGCGCATGAAGAAGCTCCATGCCGATGGACTTTTAGAGTCTCTTGATTATGAATCGTTTGACACGTGCGAACCATGCCTTTTGGGCAAAATGACCAAGACTCCGTTCTCCGGAACAATGGAGCGAGCAACCAACTTGTTGGAAATCATACATACCGATGTGTGCGGTCCAATGAGCGTTGAGGCTCGCGGAGGATATCGTTATGTTCACACTCTCACTGATGACTTGAGTAGATATGGGTATGTCTACTTAATGAAACACAAGTCTGAGACCTTTGAAAAGTTCAAGGAATTTCAGAATGAGGTAGAGAATCAACGTGACCGAAAGATAAAATTCTTACGATCAGATCGTGGAGGAGAATACTTAAGTCATGAATTTGGTACACACTTAAGGAAATGTGGAATCGTTTCACAACTCACGCCGCCTGGAACACCTCAGCGAAACGGTGTGTCCGAACGTCGTAATCGCACCCTATTGGATATGGTGCGGTCTATGATGTCTCTTACCGATTTACCGCTATCATTTTGGGGATACGCTCTAGAGACAGCTACATTCACTTTAAATAGGGCACCGTCTAAATCCGTTGAGACGACACCGTATGAATTATGGTTAGGAAAGAAACCTAAGCTGTCGTTTCTAAAAGTTTGGGGATGCGATGCTTATGTCAAGAAACTTCAACCTGAAAAGCTCGAACCCAAGTCGGAAAAATGCGTATTCATAGGATACCCTAAGGAAACTGTAGGGTATACCTTCTACTTAAGATCCGAAGGCAAGATCTTTGTAGCCAAGAACGGATGCTTTCTGGAAAAAGAGTTTCTCTCGAAAGAAGTAAGTGGGAGGAAAGTAGAACTCGATGAAGTACTACCTCTTGAGTGGGAAAGTGGCGCAGCGCAGGAAACCGTTCCTGTGATGCCCACACCAACTGAAGAGGAAAACAATGATGATGATCAAGGTACTTCGGATCAAGTTACTGCTGAACTTCGTAGGTCCACAAGGACATGTTCCGCACCAGAGTGGTACGGCAACCCTGTCCTGGAAATCATGTTGTTAGACAACAATGAACCTTCGAACTATGAAGAAGCGATGGCGGGCCCGGATTCCAACAAATGGCTTGAAGCTATGAAATCCGAGATAGAATCCATGTATGAAAACAAAGTATGGACTTTGACAGACTTGCCCGATGATCGGCGAGCGATAGAAAACAAATGGGTCTTTAAGAAGAAGACGGACGCGGATGGTAATGTTACCATCTATAAGGCTCGACTTGTCGCTAAGGGTTATCGACAAGTTCAAGGGATTGACTATGACGAGACTTTCTCTCCCGTAGCGAAGCTGAAGTCCGTCCGAATCATGTTAGCAATTGCCGCATACTATGATTATGAGATATGGCAAATGGACGTCAAAACGGCATTCCTTAACGGACATCTTAAGGAAGAACTGTATATGATGCAGCCGGAAGGTTTTGTCGATCCTCGGAACGCTAACAAAGTATGCAAGCTCCAGCGATCCATTTATGGACTGGTGCAAGCATCTCGGAGTTGGAACATTCGCTTTGATGAGATGATCAAAGCGTTTGGGTTTATGCAGACTTATGGAGAAGCCTGCGTTTACAAGAAAGTGAGTGGGAGCTCTGTAGCATTTCTCATATTATATGTAGATGACATACTCTTGATGGGAAATAATATAGAATTTCTGGACAGCATTAAGGCCTACTTGAATAAGTGTTTTTCAATGAAGGACCTTGGAGAAGCTGCTTATATATTAGGCATCAAAATCTATAGAGATAGATCGAGACGCCTCATAGGTCTTTCACAAAGCACATACCTTGATAAGATTTTGAAGAGGTTCAAAATGGATCAGTCCAAGAAGGGGTTCTTGCCTATGTTACAAGGTGTGAGACTGAGCTCGGCTCAGTCACCGACCACGGCAAAAGATAAAGAAGAGATGAGTGTCATCCCCTATGCTTCAGCCATAGGATCTATTATGTATGCCATGCTGTGTACCAGACCCGATGTAAACCTTGCCGTAAGTTTGGTAGCAAGATACCAAAGTAATCCCGGCAAGGAACATTGGACAGCGGTCAAGAATATCCTGAAGTACCTGAAAAGGACGAAGGACATGTTTCTCGTTTATGGAAGAGACGAAGAGCTCGTCGTAAAGGGTTACGTCGACGCTAGCTTCGACTCAGATCTGGATGACTCTAAGTCACAAACCGGATACGTGTATATGTTGAATGGTGGAGCAGTAAGCTGGTGCAGCTGCAAGCAAAGCGTCGTGGCGGGATCTACGTGTGAAGCGGAGTACATGGCAGCCTCGGAGGCAGCGCATGAAGCGATTTGGGTGAAGGAGTTCATCACCGACCTAGGAGTCATACCCAATGCGTCGGGGCCGATCAAACTCTTCTGTGACAACATTGGAGCTATTGCCCTCGCCAAGGAGCCCAGGTTTCACAAGAAGACCAGGCACATCAAGTGTCGTTTCAACTCCATCCGTGAAAATGTTCAAGATGGAGACATAGAGATTTGCAAAGTGCACACGGATCTGAATGTCGCAGATCCGCTGACTAAACCTCTCTCGCGTGCAAGACATGATCAACACCAGAACTCTATGGGTGTTCGATTCATCACAATGTAACTAGATTGGTGACTCTAGTGCAAGTGGGAGACTGTTGGAAATATGCCCTAGAGGCAATAATAAAAGTATTATTATATTTCAATGTTCATGATAAATGTCTTTTATTCATGCTATAACTGTATTATCCGGAAATCGTAATACACGTGTGAATACTTAGACCACAATATGTCCCTGGTGAGCCTCTAGTTGACCAGCTCGTTGTGATCAACAGATAGTCATGGTTTCCTGACTATGGACATTGGATGTCGTTGATAACGGGATCACATCATTAGGAGAATGATGTGATGGACAAGACCCAATCCTAAGCATAGCATAAAAGATCGTGTAGTTCGTTTTGCTAGAGCTTTGCCAGTGTCAAGTATCTCTTCCTTCGACCATGAGATCGTGTAACTCCCGAATACCGTAAGAGTGCCTTGGGTGTATCAAACGTCACAACGTAACTGGGTGACTATAAAGGTGCATTACAGGTATCTCCGAAAGTATCTGTTGGGTTGACACGGATCGAGACTGGGATTTGTCACTCCGTATGACGGAGAGGTATCTCTGGGCCCACTCGGTAATGCATCATCATAATGAGCTCAATGTGACCAAGGTGTTGGACACGGGTCATGCATTACGGTACGAGTAAAGTGACTTGCCGGTAACGAGACTGAACAAGGTATTGGGATACCGACGATCGAGTCTCGGGCAAGTAACGTACCGATTGACAAAGGGAATTGCATACAGGGTTTGATCGAATCCTCGACATCGTGGTTCATCCGATGACAACATCGAGGAGCATGTGGGAGCCATCATGGGTATCCAGATCCCGCTGTTGGTTATTGACTGAGAGCGTCTCGGTCATGTCTGCATGTCTCCCGAACCCGTAGGGTCTACACACTTAAGGTTCGGTGACGCTAGGGTTATTAGGAAGACTAGTATGTGACTACCGAATGTTGTTCGGAGTCCCGGATGGGATCCTGGACGTCACAAGGAGATCCGGAAGGGTCCGGAGGTAAAGATTTATATATGGGAAGTTGTCAAACGGACACCGGGAAGTTTCGGGGTCATACCGGTATTGTACCGGGGCCACCGGAAGGGTTCCGGGGGTCCACCGGGAGGGGCCACCCCTCCCGGGGGGGCACATGGGCTGCGTGAGGCAGGGAGCCAGCCCCTGGTGGGCTGGCCGCACCCCCCTCCCTTGGGCCCATGCGCCTAGGGTTGAGGGGGAACCCTAGAGGGGGCGCCCCCCTTGGCTTGGGGGGCAAGCCACCCTCTCCCCTCTCCCCTAGGCCGCCGCACCCCCCCCCCCCTAGATGGGTTCTAGGGGGCCGGCCCCCTTCTCCCTTCCCCCTATAAATAGAGGGGTGAGGGGAGGGCAGCCGCACCACCCTCCAAGGCGCAGCCCTCCCCTCCCCAACACCTCTCCTCCTCCGTTGTGTGCTTGGCGAAGCCCTGTCGGAGTACTGCCTCTCCACCATCACCACGCCGTTGTGCTGCCTGTGGAGCTGTCTTCCTCAACCTCTCCTTCCCCCTTGCTGGATCAAGAAGGAGGAGACGTCTCCCGTCCCGTACGTGTGTTGAACGCGGAGGTGCTGTCCGTTCAGCACTTGGTCATCGGTGATTCGAATCACGTCGAGTACGACTACATCATCACCTTGCAAGCTTCCGCACGCGATCTACAAGTGGTATGTAGATGCAAACTCTCTCCCTTGACTCGTTGCTTAGATGAACTCATAGATGGATCTTGGTGAAACCGTAGGAAAAATTTTAATTTTCTGCAACGTTCCCCAACAGTCTGTGGGGTGGTGTCCCCCGCCCCCAAACGAATCTGGCTCTTCGGCCAAAGCATGGACCAGCTTATGCAGGCGCTGAGGGTCATCACATCATCTTCGTCGGCCTAGGGGGTCGATGCGGAGGTAACAAGTCGTCGTAGCCCCGCAGCACCCGAACCAGTTGAACCCTATACACGTTGGGTGGCATTGGATTATCGTGGAACAGGAGGTTACCCGGTTGAACGATTCTGGCCTTGGTGACATCGATCAACTCGCCATCCACGAAGTGCAGGAGAGTGCATGGAACGTCGGCGGCGCCCCGCGAAAACATGTAGGGCGTTAGGGATGCCCAGTCAAAGTCAAGGAGATGAAGTCATCGGCCGAGAGGCTTAGTTACCATGATGGCGTCGAGCTTGGCTAATGTCAAGGCACCGCCAATGACGGGCGTGCAAGTGACGGAGGGGCCGCTTGCTGCCGAGGTGCATTAAGCTCCAATGCCAGCACCAACGCTGGAGACGCCAATGGTGCCGCCGACGCGTTGTGCGAGTTGCTTCTCGTGAAGCTAGGAATCGGGGGCGGCCCCTGTTAGCCGCCCGCAATCCACGCCTGCAGCCCCTCAAGCAAGGTAGGCATAATGGTGGTGATCGTCGCTCCCAGTTGGTCTCGCACTTGCTCTTCGACTATCTCCGGAATCCACACCACTTGTGCCTTGAGTTCTTGAACCTCGCGCTCCTGGCTTTTCGAGCTGCTCTTTCTCTCCTTTCGCCCAGCGGTATAGTATTCCGACCATTTCGTGGACAAGCCTTTGTCGGCCACACGACTAGCTGACGTCAGCTTACTGAGCTTATCCTTGTGTTTCATTATGTTCAACGCCCTATTTAAAGTGGTGTCCAAAGGGGAGCTTTGAGACGACCCCGCGCTACTGCTTTCAGTTTCCTACAGAAGGAATGTGAACCATTTAGAAAATTGGCTTCATTAATTAGAATGCAACCATATGAAGCTAATTACGGCGGGGTGTATTCCTTACCAGAACAAGCTCAAGCGTCTTGGTCTTCGGATCCGTGGTAAGCTCCTTGTTTACCGGGTCAATCTTGTACTGGGCCCTGACATAGTTCCTGGTCTGCTTGTCACGGTATTTATCAAAGAGGGGCGATAGGCCTTGCTCGGCACGCTCCGCGTCCTCCTTGTTCCATATAGGTTCCGCCACTCTGTAACCACCGGGACCGAGTTTGTGGACCCCTAAGTTCAAGTCCCGCATATCTTTCCCCCACTGACTTGATTCCATGGTTGCGTTGCTCTAGCACTTGATCTTGAACTCCAGGTAGTCAGCTTCGCTGATCGAAGGATTTGTCTCCTTGATATTCTCATAACTATCACCTTTTTCAATCCTTCTCTTCACCGCGGCTCTCCAAGTAGCCAGGGTCGTGCTCATCTTTGTGTGGGCGGCACTGTTCACTTTATTCCCTGAGAGGCATGTGTTTGCGAAGTCACCGGGGAACTTGTATCGTTCATGCAGCTTCGTGAAGAGGAGGTTGCGCAAATTCCCTCGATCACGATGCCTTAGGTTCTCGGTGTTGATCGAGATGGTGCTCTGGAGAATGCACCCGAGCTGTCCCGCGTACCCCTTGACTAATTGTTTGGGCGGTGTTGGCTGCCCACTGGAGGACACTTCAGTAAATTCCTCCTTGACGGTGCCGAGCACGTTCGGGCGCCGGTCCTTCCGTTGCCTCTTCGGTTGGCTGCCAACTGTGCGTGCGCTGCCATCATCAGTGGTGGCATCCTCGGCGGCACCATCAGTGGTGTCATCCCCGATGCCACTAGGGGTTGTGTAGTCAGGATCGTTGTCTTTCGCGACGTCCTCGTAGCTGTGAGGTTCTTCCTCCATCTCCTGGGACAGCTCCTAGAATTGCTTGCTCGAACCGCCGGCCTCATCGTTGTGGGCCATGTTTCTCTCTAAATAGGAAAAAAGTTTGGTCAAAAAGTTGGTTATTGTCAAGGAACAAGATCTCTAAGTTGACCAAATAACCTAATTCTCGAGGAATGTCGCCAAAAAGTTGGTTATTGTCAAGGAACAAGATCTCTAAGTTGACCAAATAACCTAATTCTCGAGGAATGTCGCCAAAAAGTTGGTTATTGTCAAGGAACAAGATCTCTAAGTTGACCAAATAAACTAATTCTCGAGGAATGTCGCCAAAAAGTTGGTTATTGTCAAGGAACAATTGAGAGATGTTTGTGATATTGCCTAGGTGTTTTGGGATGGAGCCTGTTAGTGTGTTGTTGCTAAGGTCCAAGTCCCTTCCTAACCCCCTTATTCTTGTCTCCTCTCACTATCTCTCTCACACACATGGCAAGCAAAGGTGTCTGAGTGTGTGAAAAAATACTAAACTAATCCAAGGGCTGAAAATTGATCATATGTTTCAGATTGCAGTTTTCTTTCTTGGGGCTTCAGTGTGCGGTACAAAACTTAATTTTGGAAATCTACAGAATGAACAAGCTAAGGGCTGCAAATGCCCGCAAGGCTTCAAGGGTGACGACATAATGGCTCAGTGTTATTTAAGGGTAGGTTTGTGAGGAATTATCATGGTCTCATCATTTAGGGTTTGTCGACACCGAGGCATCCTAAAAGCTAAGCTTTTATCATTTAGGGTTTGTCGATGCCGAGGCACCCTAAAAGCCTAAGCTTTCATCACTTAGGTTTTTATCGACACCGAGGCACCCTAAAAGCCAAGGTTTTATCATTTAGGGTTTGTCGATGCTGAGGCACCCTAAATGCTAAGTTAAGTTTTCATCATTTAGGGTTTATCGATGCCGCTGCACCATAGGTTGACTGATATATATGGGTATCTTCTAATAATATACCCTATCAAGGATGGCGCAATAGTTAAAAAAATAGCCAACAGTGACATGCAAGTGCTAACAAAAAAGGGAAGGAGAATTCTATGTTGGGCCTAATCACTTGGCTCTATTGCTACCTATGGCAGTTGCATAATAGTTGTGCAAAAAAATTTAAGAGCGGGCAGTAATGAATAATATTTAATGGGATACCTCAAAAAGCTAATCTAGTATATCCATTTAACAGTTTTCAACTAGAAAGTGCACAAAGTGCAACAAATAGATTATTTCAACCCCAAAACAATAATGATAACATTCTTTTCCTGAACTATAAACGACTCATGGTTTCGTCTGTCCACACATGAATTCAGCAATGTGTTTAATGCAGCAAGAATAAAGGGACACCACATGTCAAAAATCTCGCATCCAAAATTTCACAATTGGGCCTAATGTGACAGTGCATATATAACCAGGCTTATGGTGCATTCTACTTTCTACATGTCCAAACTGTATTTGTCAGACTTAACTAAGTTAACTGTTATCTGCACACCCTAATCTTTTTATCTGATTAACACAAAATAGACATCCCAACACTTGCATTTGCAAATATAACACCATGAGACACTTCAACTAGGTACTTCTCGAAGGACAAACACCAAAAGACAGTAAACATATCAGCCGTTGATAGAAGATTCAAAACTAGTCCTTAGCTTGAGCTTCTGAACTAGTACTGGCAAACCTAGAATAATGGCACAAATGCTGAACTGTTTGAGCTTGTGAACTAGTACTGGCAAACCTAGAATAATGGCTCAAATGCTGAAACTAGAATAGATTATACCATTAGTAATAACTATGCATTGCTCATGTTGTAAAAAGGCACAGAAAGAGAGCAACTGACATTAGTAATAACTATGAGTTGATATCACACTTCTATATGTATAACACAAGAGGAACTTCATCCTACTTAATTAAGTACTAAGATACTCCGGCCCATGCATTAGTCGCAAGTACCCCATATGTCCTATTTTTAGCAAAGTCATGCTAAAATTCATGGAAAATTTCAGCATGACCTTTACTAAAAATAGGACATATGGAGTACCCGAATTTTCAAAATGTAAGTTAATCGACATTCTGGCAAACTCAAGGGCCCCTCGGGGTACCTGCAAAATCATTATCCCACCACGCCCCGCTGCAACCCCACAACACCCCACAATATCATCATGACACGATGGTATTAGACAAAACCACCCCAATATCATCACGACACGATGGTCGGAGACAAAACCCAGCAATATATCTTCTAGCCATGAAACCCTACCCTGATTCTCCTTTCTTCCTCTTTTTTCACTTGAACCTGCAAACATGTAGGGAAAGCAATTAATACAAGGCACAAAAATGGCATGCTATGTAGCCTTAATGCTACAGAACATATGAAATACATGCCAGCAATATATATGATATAAACTCCAATAATTTTTGAATAAAAACAGTAGCTAAAAAAATTAGCAAGCAAGCAATTCATTTGACTAACTATTTACGTGTTCTAGACTCCAACAACCACTCTGGAGACAAGCAGGAAAGTGGTTCTTCATGGATAGCTGAAAGTGGTTGTTCCTTGAGGGATGTGTCATCTATGATGGTGTTGTCTTTTGCTTAATATTTGGGAAAAAGAAAAATTGTAGTAACTTTTGTTATAGCCAAAGGCTTTGTATCAGTCTATCCGATCTGGCATTTGCTGCAATGCTACTACTGCCTGGCTGGTAGACATTGAGACTGCAGCCAAACATCTGAAGCTGTTACTGCTTAGGTAGCGATTTCAATCCTAAATTTGCCGGTTCAGGATTTGTGTCCTTTGTTGCCCTGCACACCCCGTGAGACTGTAACCAAGCTTCTGAAGCAATCTCAATCAACTCTGCTACACGGTTTGTTGCAGGAAAAATAGTTTGGATGACTAACTACCGCTCGGATCAAGAGAGAAGCCCACTTTATACCCGATAAACTTGTCGTAGGTTTACAACTGTAAATTTTTGTTGGTTCATTCTACCTAACTAAACTCTGAAAATTGTTACATGCTTGCTGGCTTGCCACGAGCGTATTGAGGAGGTCACCACACCGGAATAAGCTGAGGCACTGGCGCTCCACCGTGTAGTCGCTCTCACTCATTAAGAAGGGTTTAAGAAGGCCATCTTCACTTCAGATTGTCTCATTCAGTGGTAAAAGTATTGAACAGTTTCAGTAAATCAAATTGAACATATGGCAACAGGAGTTTGATTTCAGTTGGCTGAATCAACCTATAAATGATTAATGTGGTAAAATTGCTGCCCAAATTAAACATATGGGTTCAGAGAACCTTTTTAGATCATATGTTGACTGAAGTTGACTACTTTGCAGATTTCAGTTGGCTGAAGTTGACTACTTTGAGTGCATCATATGTTGCATTCTACTCTTTGCCAAATTAGACTAGTTGACTGCACAATGTATCCAATCTCTAAAATCTGCATCATCGATTCATGGAAGGGAGTGACGGAGGGGTCGGGCCATCAGGTATGGCCGGATGGGCAGTAGCAGTGGGGATGAGATAGCAGCGGCGCCGGCCATCCGCCAATGATACTCGAGGGAAAGATAGGAGGGGGAAGGGAAGGAAATTAGGGGTACCTTTCCTTGTTGCACGGTCGGGATCGTTGGTTGCGAGGTCCCCACCCGAGTTGGGCCCTTCGTCTTGCTGGTGGCAGCGACGAGTGTGACGACCTGACCTGGGTTGGAGGAGGCCGGGCGGAGGACGGTAGGGCGCGTCGTGTCCGCGCTCGCTGGTCGTCGCTCATCGGAGGGAGGATAGGACGGGCGGGGCTCGTCGGATGGAGGAGAGGACGGGCGGCGAGGAACCCTAGCCCGCTCGGTGGATTCGGGGAGGGGATCAATTCGGGTTGGGGAGGGGAATGGGGGATCGACCGAGACCGAGACCTAGACCCAATAGTTTTCTTTCTCGCTCAACCAGACACTAGTCTGATCCACCGCGCGACAGGGGAAGGTTAGCAATGGCGCACCATCTAGGGATGCGCCATAAACACAGTGATAGCAATGGCGCACCTTCCCCTGGGTGCATCATTACTAATTTTTTTTGGATTTTTAGTTGCATCTAATATTTTTTTAGAAAATGATGATCAAATTTGAAAACATTTATGAATGTGAAAAAATATCAACAAATTTGTTATTTGAATATCATCAAATTTGTTATTTGAAAATATTTGAAAAAAATATCATAAAAATTTGTATACCAATGGCGCGCCTCCTAGGGGTTCGCCATAAGTACTTTGATAGCAATGGCGCACCTCCCCTGGTGCGCCATTACTAACTTTTTTTTGGATTTTTAGTTGCATCTAATTTTTTTAGAAAATGACGATCAAATTTGAAAACATTTATGAATGTGAAAAAATATCATCAAATTTGTTATTTGAAAATATTTAGGAATATGATAAAATATCGTCAAATTTGTTATTTGAAAATATCATCAAATTTGTTATTTGAAAATATTTGAAAAAATATCATAAAAATTTGAATACCAATGGCGCACCTCCTAGGGGTGCGCCATAAGTACCTTGATAGCAATGGCACACCTTCCCCTAGTGCGCCATTACTAACTTTTTTTGGATTTTTAGTTGCATCTAATATTTTTTTTAGAAAATGACGATCAAATTTGAAAACATTTATGAATGTGAAAAAATATCATCAAATTTGTTATTTGAAAATATTTATAATATGAAAAAATATCATCAAATTTGTTATTTGAAAATATCATCATTTTTTGGATTTTTAGTTGCATTCATTTGTGAATTGGTAAAACATTTATGAATATGAAAAAATATCATCAAATTTGAAAAAATATTCATGAATTCAAAAAGTGTCCATGAAATTTAAAAATATTCATGCGTTCAAAAAATATTAACAAATTTAATACTTTTTGAGAGTTAGAAATTCAATACCAGAATAAACATAAATAAATATTCATGAGGACTAGAACAGAAGAAATATCATTTCAATATGTCGAACTACAATCAAGAAATGAAGACTACAATTTAAATACAGTCGATCTTAGCTAGCTATCTTTTCACAATCTTCTTGCCCTTTTTTTTCGCAAATGGAGTTCTTCTGTTGAACGGGCGTCCTTTAGGTAGGGTGGTCCTGCTTCTTCTTGTGGTGTATGGCACTTCATCGTCGTCGTCGTGTTCCATCTTCGCGTCGCCGTACTTGTCGAAGTCTTGCTCATTGGCGACTCCATCCATTCCGATGATCTTCCTTTCGCCTCTCCTCACGACAACACCACTGGGCTTTGACGGGTCGGTAATGAAGAAGCAATGGTCCACTTGGGAGGCCAGTACCCATGGCTCATTTTTCGCGGTGACGTTTGCGCCCGCGGTCTTGGATTTGGCTTCGGGTATAACCATGGTGGTGAAATACTGGTCTTCTTTTAGGATGCTCTTGGCCCATCTGACACGGAACATCGGGACCTTCTCTCCAGCATAGCTCAGCTCCCAGATCTCCTCGATCCTTCCGTAGTATCTGTCCTTGTCATTGCCGGTGAAGGATTCCATCGTTACTCCGGAGTTCTGATAACCATCGCTCTTCATGTCCTTGTCCTTGGTGTAGAATGTCTAGTTGTTGATATCGTACGCCTCATAGGTCATCAGGGTGTGCTCGGCGCCCTATGACAAGGCGAATATGAGTTTTTCTTCTCCGGAAGAATCCTCATGTAAAGGGTACGACAGAAGCTTCTCCTTGAACCAACGCATGAAACATGAGTTGTGCTCTTTGATTATATCCCCGTCCGTCCTCTGTTGGCCTCGGTCATTGTACGTCTTCTCAATAAAGGTTTGTGCTCTACCACCCAAGGAACGACCACGTCTATGTGTTGTAGCGCGACTAGGTTTGCTCTTTCAAAGTCGGCATGCATTTCGCGGCGACCATCGCGGTGACCCCATCCAGCGAGCCTGCCGAGGTGCCTTTTGATGGGCAGACCAACAAGGTTCTCGATGCCTAGATAATTCGTGTAGTAGGAGATGCACTCTTCGGTCAGAAAGCCCCTGGGTAATGCTTCCCTATGGACGTGACATGTTGCAAACATATCATTTCATGGCACCATTCATCCTTTCGAACGGCATCATGCTGTGCAGGAACGTCGGCCCGAGTTGGATGATATCCTCCACGATATGGACAAGCAGATGCACCATAACATCGAAGAATGCGGGCGGGAAGTACATCTTAAGCTCGCATAGTATCACCATGATCTCTTCCTGTAGCCTTCTGAGTTGCCTCACGCCAACCAACTTCCAAGAGATGACGTCAAAAAAGTTGCATAGGCCAAATAGCGTTTCATGGACGTGCGCATTCATGATCCCACGGATTGCAACTGGAAGTATCTGTGTCATCAGCACGTGACAGTCGTGAGACTTCATCCCGCTGAACTTCTGCTTCACTAAGTCTAGGTACATCCACACAAACACAGGCTAGGTGCTATGTGTGCTTCTCTGGCTGCCAAACGGATTGACTCCATCGGTGCTCGCGCCCAGCATGATGTTCCTTGCATCGTCCCCAAATTCTGGGTGTTCAAAGTTCAATGCTTGCCACTGGCTCGCATCCTTAGGGTGACTCAGCGTCTTGTCTTTTTTATTTATCTCCGGATCATTTCCGTCATCTTCTTGCTTCTTCTCCTCCCTATCCGCGTGCCAACACATGAGCTTTGCTAGCTTAGGGTCCGCGAAATACCGCTACAAACGAGGAGTGATCGGAAAGTACCACACCACTTTTCAAGGAGCTTTCTTCCTCTTTTTGTATCGAGTGACGCCGCACACCGGACATATGGTATACTCCACGTGCTCGTCCCGATAAATGATGCAATTGTTCATGCACACATGGTATTTCACGTGCGGTAAATCCAGAGGACACACGATTTTCTTCGCCTCCTTGAAACTGGTCGGGCACTTGTTCCCCTTTGGAAGACGTTTGTGCCATAATGACATGTTCTCGTCAAAGCATGCATCGGTCATTTTGTGTTTTACCTTCATCTCCAGAGCCATGAGCGTTACTTTCAGGCAGGTATCCTCGGGCCTGCATCCTTCATACAATGGAGTAATCGTGTCTATCTCCAGTTGATCCAGCTTGGCTTTCTCTCGGGCGGCAGCACTTGCGTTATCCGTCTGCTTGAGAAGCAACTCTTGAATATGAGGGTCCTGTACCCAGCCCATCGATGGTCCATCGTCGTCTGCTCTAGCATCTTCATCTTCATGATCATGCCCTTCGCATGCTCCGGCATCTTCCTCATCATCATGTCTGGCATCTTCTACATGATGACTTTGTACTGCATCTACTTCGTGATCATGTCCTGGAGATTCTTCATCTTCTCGCCCGCCATCGCCGTGGTTGTCTTGCTTCCCTTCCTAATTTCTTGCCCGGCCCCATGGACGACTTCATAATCATCTTCATCACCTTGCCACCGATAGCCATCCATGAAACCACGCAAGAGCAGGTGGTCCCGCACCTGTACGGAATCCGGGTCCATAAGGCTCTTTAGCTTGCATCTTCGACATGGACATCTTATCTCTGCCTCGTTCTTTTGAAGCATCTCAGCCTTCGCGGAGCTCAAAACCCAATTCACGATGCCTTCGGTCATCGTGCGAACCATGGTTGCCTGCGGGGTAGAGCAAAACGATATTTTAGAACCAAAAAATTTTTGGCATGACTTTGCCTAAAAATAGGACAAAAAAGAATGCATAGTGCCAAATTCTCGCCGAAACGGAAATGAATCAACATTCCGACAAAATATTGGCAACTATCGCATTTCAAATACCGGTACCTGCAAACACAAACATATGCAACACCACAAACATACGTAGATCTAGGCCATAAAAAGTGCATGTGCACGTTGTTGGAGGGAGAAAAAAGTAGATCTACAGCATAAAGAAAGCTTTCCCCTTACTTACCTCTCAAAAAAAGGAAATTTAACCACTTAATTTGGGTGAATCTATGGTGCAAATGAGGTGAGGAGGAGGAGGCAGCTGAGATAAGCTTGGAGGAGGAGGTGGAGAGAATGAAGTGGGGAAAGTGAGTGTGGTAGGTGGCTGTCCAAAATATATAGCTACTCTCAGGTTACCAATGGCGCACCACCTATGGCGCACCGTGGTTGTAGTGCGCCATTACTAGTTTGAACTAGTAATGGCGCACTATACCATGGTGCGCCATTACTAGTTTTGAAAAAAAAGTAAAAAAATTGTTAGTAGTGGTGCACAGAGTGTGTGGTGCGCCATTACTAGTTAAAACTAGTAATGGCGCACTATGCCGTGGTGCGCCATTACTAGTTTTGGAAAAAAAATTGTTAGTAGTGGCGCACCATGGGTGTGGTGCGCCATTAGTGATATGGACACTAATGGCGCACCTAAACATGGTGCGCCACTGCTATATAGAAGTGGCGCACCACATATGTGGTGTACCATTAATGTCCATATTAGCTATAGCCCTTTTCCTAGTAGTGAATGGCTCTTGTGGTTTAGGCATAACCAGTACCGGCATAGAGGAAAGGTATTTCTTCAGATCCTGCAACGCCGCCTCGGCCTCTGGGGTCCACTTCATTGGGTTTGCCTTCTTCAAGATTTTGAAAAAGGGAAGGGCACGTTCAGCGGACTTGGAGATGAACCTGCTCATGGCGGCAACACAGCCAGTGAGACGGCGCACATCCTTGGTCTGCTTGGGCACCTCAATTTGCTCAATAGCCTTGATCTTGTCCGGGTTTGCCTCGATCCCATGTTGCGACACAAAGAACCCGAGGAGTTTTCCTGACGGGACGCCAAAGACACACTTCTCAGGGTTCAGCTTGAGGTTGATCTTGTGTAGGTTGGCAAACGTCTCTCCTAGGTCTTGTACGAGGGTCACCTTGTCCTTGGTTTTGACCACTATGTCATCCATATATGCTTCCATATTTCTATGTAGCTGGGGCTCAAAACAAATCTGGACCGCCCTTGCGAATGTCGAGCCAGCACTCTTCAACCCGAAAGGGATCCGTAAAAAGCAATACGTACCACATGGGGTGATAAAGATTGTATTCTCTTCATCTTCTCTTGCCATGAAGATCTGGTGGTAGCCCGAGTAGGCGTCGAGGAATGATAATAGATCATACTCGGCCGTGGAGTCAACAATCTAGTCGATGCGCGGCAA
Source organism: Triticum aestivum (assembly GCF_018294505.1). NCBI lineage: Eukaryota > Viridiplantae > Streptophyta > Magnoliopsida > Poales > Poaceae > Triticum > Triticum aestivum. The sequence goes on from NC_057797.1 coordinate 496,084,759, forward strand.
CGGGAAGGGATCCTTAGGACAAGCCTTATTGACGTCCGTGTAGTCAACGCACAGGCTCCACTTCCCATTTGCCTTACGCACCACCACCGGATTGGCCAACCACGTCGGGTGGAGCACTCCTCTCACCAAACCTACCGCTTCCAATTTCCTGATCTCCTCTGTGATGAACTCCTGTCGTTCCAAAGCTTAATTCTTGACCTTCTGCTTGACGGGTCGCGCATGGGGACAGACAGCAAGGTGGTGCTCAATCACTTCCCTGGGAACACCGGTGTAAGTGCATCTAGTGCCACCCCTAGTTGGTTTTGGAGTATTGACGACAAACCTAGTTGAGGGACTAATGTGTTTGTGAGAAGTCCCTCATTGATTCGGTTTTCCTACCAGAGATGACCCCTTAAAATGTATGAAGACATTGAAGTCAAATGTGGTATATGAAGATACTCACATTGAAGACTATGACAAGAGAAGACACCACATGACGTCTATGGAGCTCGAAGACTTAGATCTTTCGTAGTTCTCTTTCTTCTGTGTTGAGTCATAGGAACCACCATACTGTTAAGTGGGGTCCAAGAGAACCAGTCAGAATGACTGAAGTGATGCTTAAACAAAACCTATGTCTTCGAGTGAAGACTTTGAGAGCGAATCTTGTCCAGAGTCGGGCAAGTCAGCTTTGCTTGAAGCCCAAGTAAAGTTGCCGTGTGAGTTTGAAATCTGACCGTTGGAACACGTGTTAGTTCCTTAGTGACCCAGGGTCATTTCAGACAAATTAGGTCGGGTTGCCAAGTGGCTATAAATAGCCCACCCCCTACAACCATAAACGGTTGGCTGCTCAGATTCAGAGTACGGCTTTTGTCGTTTGAGAGCAACCCACCTCGAAGCCTTTGAGAGAGAATTCCTTGCGAGGATAAACCCCTAACCACCCAGAGCCAAAGAGAATTAGGCATCACTTAAGACTTCTTGTCTGTGTGATCTGAAGACTTATTACACTTGAGGACTGTGCATCCTCCAGCCGGTTAGGCGTCGCGTTCTGAGCATCCAAGAGACATTGTGGATTGCCGGTGAACGAAGTCTGTGAAGGTTTGGGAGTCTACCTTGAAGACTTACCAGAGTGATTGGGCGAGGTCTCTGTGACCTTAGCTCAAGGGGAATACGGTGAGGACTGGGTGTCCTGAGCTGCGTGTTCAGGACTGGGTGTCCAGGACTGTGTGTCCTAAGGTTTAAATACCTAGCCGCCCTAACCAGACGTACAGTTGTCACAGCAACTGGAACTGGTGCAACAAATCATTGTCTTCAGCGAGTCACTGGTTTCATCTTCCCTTCCCTTTACTTACTGTTACTCCTTGTGAAGTCATTGTATGTTCGCACTATCTTTTGTCTTCACTGAGTGACTCCGTGTTCTGTGTGGCTTCACAATATCTTCCTACCTGATCCTTACTACATTGCTGCTATTAGTCATTGTGCTTTCACTCTATTGAATACTTGACTATGGCTTGCCTAGTGTAGTCTACCTTCCGCTGCAGGGTAATAGGTTTATTTCTATCGTTTGTCTTCATAACTTCCACGTTTTGAAGACTTTCATAAAAATCGCCTATTCACCCCCCCTCTAGTCGATATAACGCACTTTCAATTGGTATCAGAGCAAGGTGCTCCCTTGTTCTGTGTGATTCGGTTTAACCACCTGGAGTTTTAGCTATGTCGACTGTAGGGATAATTAAAGTCTCCGCTGTGTGCCCCGTCTTCGATGGAACTGAATATCCCTACTGGAAGAATAAGATGCGCATGCATCTTGAAGCCATTGACGTCGACCTATGGTATGTCGTCAAGAACGGCGTTCCCAAGGCTAGAGAAGGTGTCACTGCTGCTGATGTCAAGAAGTTCATTCAACTAGACTCTACTGCAAGAATATCATCTGTGGTCATCTGACCAAAGGACAGTATGGCCGTGTGAGTGCTTTGGAAACATCTAAGCTGGTCTGGGACTGGCTCTCCAAGGTCAATGAAGGTGTCTCAACCCAGAGAGATCAGAGAATCAGTGTCCTTCGCAACCTCTTCAACCGCTTCAAGCGAAATGACAATGAGAATGTTCAGCTCACATTTGACCGACTCACTGACATCACAAATGAGCTTCAAGCCCTCGGCGCTACTGAGATCACCAAACATGAAGTCGTGAAGACACTACTAAGATCACTTGATAGTTTGTTTGACACCCTAGCCCTGATGATTCAAGAACGTCCTGATTTCAAGACACTCGATCCGTCTGACATACTTGAGAGGCTCAACACGCATGAGTTTCGGCTTTCTAAGAAAAGAGATATCTACGGTCCAAACTATGGGCGAACTCGTGCCTTGAAGGCAAAAGCTGTCTCCTCATCTGAAGAAGAATCTGACAGCAGTTCGGATGATCCTGAAGACATTGGAAGGGAACTTGCTATGCTTGTGAAGAAGTTCCAAAAATTCACCAAGAAGAAAGGTTTCAGAAAGTCTTCCCGATCAAGCTCAAGGAATGATGAAGCTTCTGCTCACGACTACAAGAAGAAAACATGTCACAAGTGCAAGAAACCTGGCCACTTCATCTCTGAGTGTCCACAGTGGGACAATGAGAACAAAAAGAAGAAGAAGAGCAAGGAATATGACTCTGACGACAAGAAGAAGAAGAAATACTCAATGTCTTCTTCCAAGTCTTCCTCAAAGTCTTCATCACACAAGAAGAGCTCATCTGGCAAGGCACGTGCGTTTGTTGGCAAGGAAATGGATTCAGAGGAGGAGTCCGCTTCTGAGGAGGCGGAGGTGGAGTCTGAGGAGGAGTCCGATTCAGGCGTCGCAAGTCTGGATACAGCATACGTTGCCAAGTCCATCTTCAACACTAAAGACAATGACTTCATCACCGACACCGATGCAAATGACAAGGACTACTCCGCTTCTACCTACTGCTTCATGGCACGTGGTGCCAAGGTAAACACACGCACTACTCACTATCAAACATCTAGTGACGTTGACTTTGATTGTGGTTCAAAACCCAGCTACAAAACACTTGCTAAAATTGCAACTGAACAACAGAAAGCTATGGAACATATTCAAAAACTGTTAGACAGAAGCGATGATCTGTTAGGTGCTGAAATGACTCGATCTGAATCCTTAATTGAAGACATAAAAAATCTTCACGTTAAGTATGAGGAACTTGAAAGTCGTCATGAAACTCTCTCAACAACTCATGAAAAGCTTTCCTATGATTATCTTCAAAGGAAGCAAGATCTTGAGAAATTGAGAGCGGCTCATGAAGATCTTCAAAAGGAAAACGAGTCACTTCGCACCGAACAGATCAGCTCCGCTCAGGAAGGATTTGAACCACCATGTCTTAAATGCATTGAGCGTGATAATGCTACTACTGTTGCTGAATGTTCTATTGCTGCTACTGTTGCAATATCTTCAACTGTTGATGTGGGAACTAACCCCTCTGCTGAGGATTCCACTGCTATTGCTGATGAGAATGCTAGATTGAAGACATTGCTTGAAACAGGGATGTACAAAAGTCTTAAAGGGCATCAGACACTATGTGATGTCCTCAAAAAGCAGATTTTGAACCGAAACCCAAGGAAAGAGGGTGTTGGGTTCGTAAGGAAAATGAATGCTGATGGCTCTTACTGGAAACATGAGCAGTACCCCAAAACCACATGGGTTGCTGCAAAGGAATTTTCAGTAGATCCATCCACTCTATCTGGGTTCACTTGTGCTAACCCCATTGTCATTGATGAATCCTTTGATGCAAACTATAAACTGTTTAAGAATCAGAATGGTGAAGTGTTTGCCAGGTACATTGGTACTAACTGCAGGAATGGACCGCCTATGAAGAAGATCTGGGTTCCCAAAAGGTGTCTGGAGAATCTTCCTGTGAATGTCATCATGACACCTCACGTGAAGAAGACAAACCTCAGACCAAAGGCTTTATACGGTCCAAAGGCTTCATACAGACAGAGGACTCACCTGAGTCGCACTAACGCAAATGTTTTGCAGGGAAACCATACTCAGGCATATGAATATGAGAGCGGTTCATCAAACCGCCATGTTCATAAGACCAAGAACTATTCTGCTTATTCTTATGAGTACTATTGTCCGCCTGCAAGACTGTTTGCTAGGGCTCCAAAGCCAAAGTTCTCAGATGCTGCACTTAGACTTATTGCTTCTAAGCCACCCTTGAAGATGTGGGTGGCTAAGAAAGCTTAACTCTCTTTTGCAGGGAAAGGTCTCCAGCAGAAAACCAAAATCCTCTGACGCTATTGCTGGGGACCTTAAACATCTTGTAGGGCGCAAGATCAAATGCCCGAATGGTCTTACTATGTACTTCGTTCCTGAATTGCTTGCTACTCTCCCTATTAGTCCTAATCTGGATCTAAGCTTTCATAACCCACTGGTTCGTCAAATGTTTTTGCTTCACAATGCTCTTCGTGAAGCCTATCCCCCTAACTGCACTGTAGGGTACGACACCAGCGTCTTCAGAATGGATTATTGATAGTGGGTGTACAAATCACATGACTGGCAAAAGAAGCCTTCTTATGGACTCAACCTTACGTCCATCCGACAAGAGCCACATCACATTTGCTGACACTGGTAAAAGTAAGGTATTGGGTCTAGCTAGAGTTGTAATCTCAAGGGATCAACACATGGATAAAGTCATGCTTGTTGAATCCCTTGGCTTCAACTTAATGTCTGTCTCAATGCTTTGCGATTTAAACATGATCGTAATATTTGGAAAATATCGTTGCCTTGTTCTAATGGAATCTGACAAGTCTCTAGTATTTGAAGGGTATCGAAAAGATGATTTGTACGTGGTAGATTTCTCAGCAGGACCACAGCTTGCCGTATGTCTTCTAGCAAAATCTTCAGAATGCTGGATCTGGCATCGGAGGCTTGGGCATGCTGGCATGAGGAACCTCCACACCCTGGCAAACAAGAAGCATGTCATAGGAATCGAGGGCGTCAAGTTAAAGAAAGATCACTTATGCGGTGCATGTGAGGCAGGAAAGATGATGAGGGCCAAACATCCCTCGAAGACAATCATGACCACTACTCGACCCTTCGAACTGCTTCACATGGACCTTTTCGGTCCCACTCATTACTCAACTCTTACTACTACTGCTTGTCTCTATGGCTTTGTCATTGTTGATGATTATTCTAGATATACTTGGGTGCACATAATCCTTTACAAGACTGAAGTGCAGGATGTCTTCAGACGCTTCGCCAATCGAGCAATGAACAACTATGGCGCCAAGATAAAGCATATCAGAAGTGACAATGGCACTGAATTCAAGAACACTGGCCTTGATACATATCTTGATACCTTGGGCATCACACATGAATTCTCAGCCCCATACACGCCACAACAGAATGGGGTCGTCGAACGCAAGAACAGAACACTCATTGAGATGGCCAGAACAATGCTAGATGAATACAAGACTCCAAGAAAATTCTGGCCTGAAGCCATTGATACTGCATGCCATACAATCAATTGTGTTTATCTTCACAAGCTTCTGAACAAGACATCTTATGAGCTCCTTACTGGCAAGAAGCCAAATGTCAGTTACTTCAGAGTATTTGGCGCCAGGTGCTGGATCAAGGACCCACATCACACCTCAAAGTTTGCACCAAAAGCACATGAAGGTTTTATGCTTGGATATGGAAAGGATTCACGCTCCTACAGAGTCTTCAATCTCTTTCATTACAAAGTGGTTGAAACAGTGGATGTGCGGTTCGACGAGACCAACGGTTCACAAAGAGAGCAACTGCCAAATGTGCTAGATGAAGTTCCATTCAGTGAATCAATCAAGCTAATGGGAACTGGAGAAATTATACCTTCTGAAGCTCATCCTGAAGAAGAACTTATCATCTCAGCACCTGATCAACATGAAGGCAATGCTCAGCCTGAAGACATTCCTTCTAACAACGACAATGATCAGCAAGAGCAAAATCTTCGCCCTGTACATCCTCGCGTTGCCAATGAAGTGCAGATTGAAAGAATAATTGATAGCATCAATGCACCCGGTCCACTCACTCGTTCAAGGGCAACTCAGCTAGCAAATTTCTGTGGGCACTTCGCATTCGTCTCAATAACAGAACCCAAGAAAGTTGAAGAAGCCTTCATGGAACCTGAATGGATTCAAGCTATGCAAGACGAGCTTCAATAGTTTGAGCTGAATAATGTATGGGAACTGGTCAAGCGTCCCGATCCTCGGAAGCACAACATAATAGGCACCAAATGGATATACCGCAACAAGCAAGATGAGCATGGTCAAGTTGTCAGAAACAAAGCTCGTCTCGCTGCTCAAGGATATACTCAAGTGGAAGGCATTGACTTCGATGAAACATTTGCTCCTATGGCTAGACTTGAAGCCATACGCATACTGCTGGCCTATGCAAATCATCACAACATACTTCTTTATCAAATGGATGTGAAGAGCGCCTTCCTCAATGGAAAGATTGAAGAAGAAGTGTATGTTGCACAACCTCCTGGCTTTGAAGATCCAAAACATCCTGACATGGTATACAAGCTCAACAAGGCACTATATGGCCTCAAACAAGCCCCTCGGGCCTGGTATGACACACTCAAATACTTCCTGAAGAGCAAAGGCTTCATACCTGGTTCTCTCGACCCCACTCTCTTCATGAAGACATATGATGGTGAACTGTTTGTGTGCCAAATATATGTGGATGACATTATCTTCGGCTGCACCAATCAGAAGTACAGTGAAGAGTTTGGATATATGATGCAAGAGCAATATCAAATGTCTATGATGGGAGAGCTTAAGTTCTTTCTCGGTCTTCAAATACGACATCAATGCAATGGCATCTTCATATCTCAAGAGAAGTATCTCAAAGATTGCCTGAAGAAGTTCGGTATGCCAGACTGCAAAGGCTTCACGATGCCAATGCCAGCCAAGCATCATCTGGGTCCTGATGACAATGGTAAAGAGTTCAATCAAAAGGTATACCGCTCCATGATTGGTTCTTTACTTTATCTATGTGCATCTAGGCCAGATATTATGCTTAGTGTTTGCATGTGTGCTCGATTCCAAGCGGCACCAAAGGAGTCGCATCACTTAGCTGTGAAGCGAATTCTTCGATATTTGGCTCACACCCCAACTCTAGGATTATGGTATCCAAAGGGCTCAGAGTTCAATCTGGTTGGATTCTCGGATGCTAATTATGCTGGTGACAAAGTTGATCGCAAGTCTACATCAGGCACATGTCACTTTCTGGGACGATCACTTGTTTGTTGGTCTTCAAAGAAGCAGAACTGTGTATCTCTCTCCACTGCTGAATCTGAATACATTGCTGCTGGATCTTGCTGCGCTCAGCTTCTGTGGATGAAGCAAACACTCAAGAACTATGGCATTCATCTGAAGCAAGTGCCACTCTACTGCGACAACGAAAGCGCCATCAAGATTGCCAACAACCCAGTTCAGCACTCGAAGACAAAGCACATTGAAATTCGTCATCACTTTCTCAGAGATCATGTTGTGAAGGAAGATATTGATATCATACACGTCAACACTAAAGAGCAATTGGCAGATATCTTCACCAAGCCCTTGGATGAGAAGAGATTTTGCAAGTTACGGTGTGAGCTAAATATCCTGGAATCCTCAAATGTCCTGTGATCAGGCACACATCCTAACCCTTATGCATATTGATGACTTAGATGTGCAACACACGAAGTAAAGTATATCTTGAATCAATGAAGACATACATTCTAAGTGTGAATACATTAATGTGGAATTTGACTTCGGAGCGCCACGATAATTGTGCGCCGTGTCTGGGTCTAATACTTCCTATACGGTGGGTAATGCCACCACCAAATGTTCTATTTTGAAGTGTTTCACTCATGGCGTTACCTTGCTATGTCTTCACATTTGGTTTGGCTTCAATCTCAACATGTCTTCATGATTATCTTCACTATGTTGATTATATATATATACTAGTGTTTTGTCCTCTACAGCATTCACTTATAGCTATGTCTTCTTGTTGAATCTTTTGAACTAAGTGAATGTGATCGGACCCTAACCTCTCTATGCTATCTATCTCAAACTCTATCTCTCCAAATCATATGCATTCTATTGAAACTGTCGAATGTCTTCTCTGCGTCCTTGTCAGCAGAAGATACAAAGACAAACCTTAAGTCCACTTTCAATGCTCATTCCTCCACATGAAACCCGGAGAAGTAGGAACGACCACCCGACAATCCAGGCGTGCGTGGGATGTGGAACAAACCCCAAAATTCTGCATGATGGCCACGTGTTCCTCAGATGCGAATTGCCAGGGGCACCTATGTAATAACGCAGTGCCGCCCCTGTACCTATAAATACACACTTCACGGTGATCATTATCTCTTCTTCCACTCTTGCACGAACCCTAGCGCCACCGCTAGCCCTCGACGACGCCGGCGACGAAGCGCTTCGCTGCTGCAACCTCTCCGACGCTGTCTTCACGCCGACCGCGGACGTCGTCCTCTCCGCCGTCACCATAAGGTGTCCTCCGTCGCCAAGTTAGGGCATGGAAGATCGAACTGCTCCGCCTCATCTTCCACTCCGTCTAGCAGTTCTTAGTGTGGTAAATAAAACTTCCTTTTTACGGCACCGTTGATCCTATGGCTTTGTCACTTTCTACCACAAGCAGTTTCTATTCACACAAGTTAGATCTCTCTCATACTGCATCTCATAACATGCCTAGTATATTCACTTATGCTTCACAAAGTAGTTAGATTCCTCACTTGTTCTGATCTCTGGATTCGTACAAATCTGGAACCAACTCCTTATCTATGAGTGAATGTCTTCGCACGATGAGGTCAATGTCTTCTAAACTGATTTATATTCAAAATCTTCTGAGAATGCATATGACCTCTTCCCCTTCCCTCGCACCTTAATGCTGTCACAGGTACATGTCCGTGGGAGAATCCCTTGGTTCTCATAGTTTGCATTCATTTGCAGAATTCTTACAGCATCATATAAATTCTCCCGAAGCAAGTTCCTGTTTGTCCAGCAAGCGAAAATCTTTGAAGCCTTTGAACGTGTTGAAGCCTTTCAGTTTAAAGTTCATGGCTTCAGAGAAATCAGTAAGGAAGGGTGGCAGAAAGCGTCGTGGAGAAACATCTAGAGATCTGCCAGATGACCTCTCAGAACTGTACAAGACAGATCCTGAAGAGGATTACAATCAGCGCAAGACCCGAATCCAATGGATTCGAAGATATTGGGCAGAACAATGGTTCAAATACCGATTTGTAACCCAGGAATATGCTGAGAAAAATGCCATCAAGAGACCGTGGGGAGACATCCTATACAAGAATCTTCAACCCAGGTCCAGAGATGAAGCCATTGAACAAGGCTTCTATCCCTGCATGGTCTATGGGCCACAGCCTGCTGATGCACACCAATCGTCACTACTATGGTGTCGTGACAACATTCTGTTCAAGCGCAACTTCCAGTTTGCCCAGAACTCAGCGAAGCAAAACAAGAAGACATTGGGACTAGACTTCAACCCTGGTCCCTCAGCTCCAAGGGCTGATGGCACACGAGATGCAGAACCCAATGTCGTCGGTCCTTTCTACAACCTTGAAGGCCTCATCACCCATATCTTGGTTCAAGGGACTGCAGTGAATGAGCCTGCAGCTGACGCTGAATCAGATGAAGCGCCTGCAGCGCCGAAGCCAAAGAAGTTGAAGAAGCCTAAAGCTTCAAATCCTGCCCCTTCACCAAAAATCTCACGGGCGAAGCCACTGGCAACTGCACCTCCTGAAGACAGTGTGCAGTCCGAAGATTTATCACGCATCTCCAAGCCCCAGAAGGTCAAGATGCCTCTGCCACACACCGGCCAAGAGCTAACAGCTGCTGCCATTTTGCGCAATGATGCCATTGATCTGTCAAGTGATGAAGATCTTGCAGATGACGCTCTTGAGCAACTCATCAAGAGCAAAGAAGAAGCATAAATCTTCAATGATCTGCCTCTCTTTGATGTAACAGTCATTCACAACTTCATTGATGAATGGTTTGACACGCCAAACATCAGCTTCGACGATCTCCAACTACCCATTGGCCTCAGTGTCGCCTTCCATGGCGCCATTGCTTCAGAGTTAGCTATCGCCCAGCGCATTGTCGAACTGAAGCAGAAGATTGACTTTGAGAAATCTCAGTTCAAGAAGCATATGGCCAACCTCAGCATGCAAGACGTGAAGAATTTCAAGATTATGCTGCACGAGCTCAAGGAAGCCTTTCTAAAGAAACGTGTAGAAGCTCAGGGTTCTCGTGAGCGCATGAAGGTCCTGGCTGATAGGTATGTGCAAGCCTACAATGAGGTTGAGAAGCGCAAGGCCCTTGGGCATCCTGGCATCGACCCCAGGATGGCTGCCAAGAAGCAGAAGAAGCCCGCTATGACTGAACCTGAAGCACCAAGGCAGGAGGCAGATCCCCTTGTCTTCCCAACTAGCATGACTAGCCCGAAGCCAAAGGCCAGGTCAACCACTTCAGAACTGAAGAAGACCAGGACTGCTGAGGCTGAAGCAAGGAAGAGAAAATATCCTGAAGCCTCTGCTACTGCCCCCGCCAAGAAGAAAAGAATGACCAAGAAGGAACGGGCTGCTCCCACAGAGCCCTTGATTGTTGAACCCATTTCCATGGTTCACCCCGACGCCGATCCACAAGAACGTCAACTGACTGTCCATGAGCCTGCTTTCACAGAGGCTCATGAAGCTGAAGACTTTCCAGCAGCTGATCCCCTCGCTGCTGAGGACATTGGTCACCATGACCATGTTGAAGATGATGCAGCCCTTCCTCAGCTAGAGCACCAACAGGTATCATCGCCTGTGCTCACGCACAGTGAACTCATCAGCATTGGTCGTCCACTGACACTAATAGCCCAGGATGCTTCATGGGCGGATCGCCCACAAGAGGAAGAAGACTCTGAGGCCCAGCCAACACAAACACCACAGGCGTCGCCCGCGTTGCGCAGGCTTCGCAAAGGTCCAAGGCCTCCAGTCTCTGCGTCTGAAGCTAAAACTGCTGAAGACATTCCGGGTGCATCAGCCGATGAAGAAGAAGTACCACAAGCTGCTACTCCCCTGTCCCACCAAGAAGTAGTTCTCGAGGAGAACGTGATCGTAAGCGACCCTCCAGCTCGTCAAGTGGAGGTTGAAAATCTTGCGGCTGCCACCACCAACACCACTGAAGCCACTAACGCTGTCATGGCTGAAGCAAATGTGGAGCCCTCACCAACAAAAGCACCAGAAGTCAGCGAAGCCACTGATCCCGCTGCTTCTGTTCCTGCGTCTGCTGCCGGTCCCCAATTCGACTATCATGTTGAGCACAGGCCTCAGGTACAGAAGCCAATCCCAAGATTGCCAAGGTTCCCAGGTCCTGCATCAGCACATGGCTCCTTCAATATCAATGGCTTCAGAGCAGACAACACATTCTTCAACAGCTCCAGGAACCCCTACTCCAGGGAAAGAATATCATCTGATCGGTTCTGGAGTTATCCGCAGCGAAGCTATTACTCATGCGTTCTTTACAACCAAGGTCGCATCTTTCCACACAAGCGCCTTGACATTAAAGCAATAGTTGGTCTGCCCTGTCTGGAAGAAGCTCTGGATTTCTTCAAAGAGGTTGGACTGCTGCCGTTCGTCACTGACCAAGAGCATTGGAATGAAGACTTGCTGCTCCAATTCTATGCCACACTTCACATCCGTGGGTATAGCAGAGATCCGAAGACATGGGTCCTGGAGTGGATGACAGGAAACGTTCATCACGAAGCCAAAGCCTTTGACATCATTGAGCTCACTGGTTTGCCCACTCCTGGTGATCTCTATGAGCATGGCTGTCAGCTTCATAGTGAAGCTATTAAGAGCATCTTTCAGAAGACTGAACCTAATATGAGTCAGATGCTCAGTATGATGAAGCCATTGCCCCAAGATGCTGCTTATCCCACGGAGTTCTTCGTTGAAGACCTTGAGTATCTGCCAAGAACCATTTATCACATCATAAGGCGAACTCTCTGGCCAATCAAAGGACATTCTCCCCATGCCAAGCTGGAAGGTGCAATGAAGACTTTGGTCTTCTACATTCTTCATGGAAAATGCTTCAATACACAGGATTTCTTCATTCGCCAACTTGCTGCATCTGGCTCTGATCTGTTTGGTTTGAAGTTCTACGCCCCTTGGGTGATGCGGCTGATCAAACTTCACTCCGCTATCTCATATCAGCCCTTAGCCCGCAACCATCGGATCTTTTTGCCTGATGTGGATATGTCTATTGAAGCCATCTATCCTGAGCCTGCCAAGGAACCTCTCAGTCTTCAGAATGCAGAGCATCAAAGTTTCACTCAGAATGTTGAAGGCGTTGAAGCCGTAACTCGTGTGTATCCTTTGGCTGGCACTACACGTGCACCGCATCCTGCTCTCACTGAAGCCACTAACAGTACAACTGCTCCACGACCCAAGAAGCGCACTCGTGTTCTCAACGACTGAGAGCTTCTTGTGGCTCTTCATCAGAAACAGGATAGGCATCATGACTGGCTGAAGCGTCAGATGCAAAGCCTCTTGGTGGATGTTAATCGCATTCACAATCTTGCCACAAAGAATGCTTTTGTTGCCCATGAAACCTCTCACCGCACATGGAAAGGTCTAACACCGATGTGTTCTGAAGATGATCTTCAAGAGGATGGCTTCACTGAGTGATTCAAGTTTGACTCCACACCTCCTCGAAGGGCAGTGCTGCGACGAACTCCATCCCTTGAAGACTCTGAGTTCTCTTCCTCTGCTGCAACTGTGAATGCCAGAGTAATCGAGGATGAAGACGATGCTACTTCACCGCCACCTCCTTCAGCACGCTTCGACTCTGCTCCAAGCTCTTCAGCACCGCCAAACACAACCAACGACCCTGCTGCTTCACCTACTCCTCATGGGAACGAGTAGATGCTCTATGTCTTCAAACCTTTTTGGTCCTTACTGACAAAAGGGGGAGAAGCATATGAGGTTGATAGTCTTCAAGCGGGTCCATATGGGCGGGTGCTTTATATTTTTCTTTGTGCTTACAACTCTCGTTTTGCTACATTTGGTTCTTTGAGTTGTAACACTTAAACTCGATGGTCGTCTGCTACTTATTTGCCACCTTGTGTTGCGATGATAAATTCCGCATGTGCGACGATAAATTCCGCACTTAGATCATTCTGCAGACGTCCATTTTCCATTATGCATGTCATTATCTTCATATACTTTCACATGCATAGTGGATTGTCATCATAAGTTGAAGTGGATCTCCACAAGTACAACCTGCCATGTGCATTTGCATTCCAAAAGCAAATTACTTATATGCACATCTTCAGGGGGAGCCCTTGCAACTTATGAAGACAATTCCTTATCCTTTACAATTTCAACGATTATATTCCCCGTTGAAAACTTCAACTAGTTTGTCATCAATCACCAAAAGGGGGGAGATTGTACGTGCATATAGTGCCACCCCTAGTTGGTTTTGGAGTATTGACGACAAACCTAGTTGAGGGACTAATGTGTTTGTGAGAATTGCAGGATAACACAGGTAGAAGTCCCTCATTGATTCGGTTTTCCTACCAGAGATGACCCCTAAAAATGTATGAAGACATTGAAGTCAAAGGTGGTATATGAAGATACTCACATTGAAGACTATGACAAGAGAAGACACCACATGACGCCTATGGAGCTCGAAGACTTAGATCTTTCGTAGTTCTCTTTCTTCTGTGTTGAGTCATAGGAACCACCGTACTGTTAAGTGGGGTCCAAGAGAACCAGTCAGAATGACTGAAGTGATGCTTAAACAAAACCTATGTCTTCGAGTGAAGACTTTGAGAGCGAATCTTGTCCAGAGTCGGGCAAGCCAGCTTTGCTTGAAGCCCAAGTAAAGTTGCCGTGTGAGTTTGAAATCTGACCGTTGGAACACGTGTCAGTTCCTTAGTAACCCAGGGTCATTTCGGACAAATCAGGTCGGGTTGCCAAGTGGCTATAAATAGCCCACCCCCTACAACCATAAACGGTTGGCTGCTCAGATTTAGAGTACGGCTTTTGTCGTTTGAGAGCAACCCACCTCGAAGCCTTTGAGAGAGAATTCCTTGCGAGGATAAAGCCCTAACCACCCAGAGCCAAAGAGAATTAGGCATCACTTAAGTCTTCTTGTCTGTGTGATCTGAAGACTTATTACACTTGAGGACTGTGCATCCTCCAGCCGGTTAGGCGTCGCGTTTTGAGCATCCAAGAGACATTGTGGATTTCCGGTGAATGAAGTCTGTGAAGGTTTGGGAGTCTACCTTGAAGACTTACCAGAGTGATTGGGCGAGGTCTGTGTGACCTTAGCTCAAGGGGAATACGGTGAGGACTGGGTGTCCTGAGCTGCGTGTTCAGGACTGGGTGTCCGGGACTGTGTGTCCTAAGGTTTAAATACCTAGCCGCCCTAACCATACGTATAGTTGTCACAGCAACTGGAACTGGTCCAAAAAATCATTGTCTTCAGCGAGTCACTGGTTTCATCTTCCCTTCCCTTTACTTATTGTTACTCCTTGTGAAGTCATTGTATGTTCGCACTATCTTTTGTCTTCATTGAGTGACTCCGTGTTCTGTGTGGCTTCACAATATCTTCCTACCTGATCCTTACTACATCGCTGCTATTAGTCATTGTGCTTTCACTCTATTGAATACTTGACTATGGCTTGCCTAGTGTAGTCTACCTTCCGCTGCAGGGTAATAGGTTTATTTCTATCGTTTGTCTTCATAACTTCCACGTTTTGAAGACTTTCATAAAAATCGCCTATTCACCCCCCTCTAGTCGATATAACGCACTTTCAACCGGGGATGTCGGATGCTTGCCACGCAAAAACATCAACATTCACCCGCAGGAAAGTGACGAGCGCGCTTTCCTATTTGCCGTCAAGGGTGGAGCTTATGGTGACAGCCCCTCCCGTGCCATACTCCTTGACGGACACCCTCTTGGTCTCTGGTGGTGCAGCTCTGGATTTCTTGCTCTTGCCGGTAGAGCTCTTGGGCACGTCCTTGACGGTAGCACAACACTCCGAAGAGGTGCGCTTGCCAGAGTAGGTGCGAGAGGTCTTGCCGGTCTTCTTCTTCCCTCCCGGGGCCTCAACGGCAGGAGCGGGTGCCTTGGCGGCAGCTGCTGCAACTGCTTCTTGATAGAGTTGGTCAGCGCAGATCAACGCATCCTTCTTGTCGGAAGGGACGGCGATGATGGTCATCGGCCCAGTCATCTTCAACGTATTGTAGGCGGAGTGCGACGCCGCCATGAACTTGGCTAGTGCCGGGCGGCCGAGGATCCCGTTGTGGGGCAAGGGGATCTCGGCCACATCAAAGACGATCCTCTCCGTCCTGTAGTTCAACTCACCTCCAAACGTCACAGGAAATGTGACCTTCCCCTTCGGCTGGCTCCTTTCCGGGCTGCCTGCTTGAAACACACCCGTTTCCTCAAGGTCTCCATCAGGAATTTGCAGCCTTTTGACCACGACGGGCGAGATCAAGTTCAGGTTGGCCCCGCCATCAACCAGCATCTTATTCACCTTGAGGTTGCGTATCATTGGTGAGACCAACAATGGCAAACACCCGATCGCAGTCGTGCAGTCAGGGTGGTCCTCGGCGTCAAATATGAGGGGCGTGGTGGACCACTTCAGTGGCTTCTGACGTCGAACGATGGCTCCGCGGCTGTAATCTCACGTGCCCACTGCTTCAGCTGGCAGTGAGAAGTGTGTAGCGAGGCACCACCATCGACACACATGGCCTCCGTAGCCTTCTGGAACTCATGCTCACCGGACTCGTCGTCCTCGTCATGATCATCGTCTCCCTACTTCTTCTCGTGACCCCGGCGGGCCTCTCTTGCTGGTTATCCTTGCCGCGGTGACCTCCTTGGCCGCCACGCTTCTTGACGGATCCTTCGCCACCATCCCGACCCTTCTCCTTGTCCCGCCTCTCATATTCGGCCTTTTGCTTTTCAGCAAGCAGCTCAACTTGTCGGCAGTTCTGGAGGTCGTGGCCCTTGGTGTGGTGGATCTTGCAGCACTTCTTGTTGGAGCCTCCTGGCTTGTCAGCAGCCGCCAAGGTTCGGCAAGCGGCACCCGGCAATCTACTTGTCGGGGTCATCTTCCTTGGCCTTCTTGGCGGTGCTGGTGTCGTCGGATCCCTCGATAGCAAGCACGGTCTTGTCCTTGCGTTTCCTGTTGCAACGCCGGCCCTTCTTCATTGGGGCGGCGGTGTCTTCGTCGGTAGAGTCAGTTTCCGCACCGACGTCTTCGCCAGGGTACATCCTTCCCTCATCTGCCCGGGTGCATCTATCGGCCAGAACGTAAAGTTCGGCCATGTCTTTGACCTTGTTCTTTGCCAGCTCTTCACGCATCTTGTGGTTGCGCACATTCTGATTGAATGCGCTGATCACGGTGGCAAGATGAACATCCGGGATGTTGTATTGCACTCGGCTGAACCTCTGTATGTACTTGCACGGTTTTTCACCTTCCTTCTGGGGAATGATATGCAAATCACTCACCTGGCCATGAGCTTGGTGGCCTCCAGTGAAGGCACCAACGAACTCATGGCACAAATCTGACCAAGAAGAAATGGAATCCACGGGCAAGTGCATCAACCAAGACATGACATTGGGTTTCAGGACCAACGGGAAGTAATTGGCAAGCACCTTGTCGGCACGAGCTCCAGCGGCTTGCATCGCGATGGTGTAGATGCCGAGGAACTCTGACGGGTGGGTCTTGCCGTCGTACTTCTCGCCGACGTCGGGCTTGAACGTGCGGTGGGACGGCCACTGGAACTACCGCAGCTCACGGGTAAAGGCTGGGCAACCCACCTCGTAAGGTAGGCCGCCGGAGCCTCTCGGTGTTGGGTGGTCCATAGCAGGCGTCACCCGCTTGTCTGGCTGGTGGCGCGTATCACGCCAGCGCTTGATGGTGGTTCGAGCGTCTTCATGGGCTCGTTCCTGAAGAACCTGGTGTTGATTGGGGCGGGTCCGTGGGTCGGGCAACACTATGGAAATGTCATGACAAGCGTCATCATGATGGACCGACATCCACGGTGGCTGGTGTGGAGGAGGAGAGTGCACCGTGGCCGCGGTGCCTCCAGCCCCTCCACCGCCATCATGCAGTGGCTCGATGGAGCGCCGGCCTGAGGGTCCCGCCGGCCCTGGCTCGTCTTTGTTGGTGACGCCGACGAGGCTCTGGATAGTGGCTCTCCACTCGTCGAGCTTCTCCGTGGCGGGGGGGAGTCGAGGAGCAGCTGTGCGTGCGCCAAGGCTTCTGCCGGCGTGGGCGGTGGTGAAGGCTGCATGGACCGTGGCGCGCTTCGACTTCTATCCACGTTAGAAGGAGCTCTGTCACGGCCCAGTAGTTGTGCGCCCTCCTCGGCAGCACTTCGGCGGGCATGCTGGCCTCCATCCTCCCGCGGATGACCACAGGACTCTTCCCACGGCGGCGTCCAGGGTCACCGGCTTGGTGACGCTGCTCGTCGCGCACAACCTGGGAAGAGCGCTGTGGGCGCCGGAGTGGGCGTCTTGGAGGTCACCGCACCGCCCGCGGGTGGTACGGTGACGCCCCCGGAGGGTCCCGTGCCGTCTGCGGGAGGCCCAGCTTCGTCTTTGGATTTCACGGCGTGTGGCCCATCGCCTTGCGCACGAACGACGTCGCTCGCGGGGCTCTGATTGCCAGAGAGATGTTGGTGCTCACGGGTCGCGCCTCTGGTTCTGTTCGCGCCCGGCCCGCTGCTCGCCTGCACCGGTACGGGCCGTCCGGCTCCCGATGAACCGACCATCGTGGCCGCCTTCTTCTTGTGAGCCATGGCGACGAAGAACTGCTAGGCTAACTGCTAGACCAGATTCTCACAACTGCGCTCCCTACCTGGCGCGCCAAAGATGTCGGTGGGAACGACACCTATGGGATCACGGGGATCCCTTCTACGGTCGGCGGGCGCGGGGTCGTGAGGAGAGCAGGTCTAGGAGCAAGCACACATGTCGTTTACGCAGGTTCGGGCCACGAGGACGCATAAAACCCTAGTCTTGCTTTGGTGGATGTATTGAGTGTTCTTGGGCTTTCGAACTAGCTACGCTGGCTCTGTAGTTCAAAAGAGCCGAATCCCTCTCCAGTACGCCATGGGCCTCCTTTTATAGTCGAAAGGGGCTGCCACAGTGGCACACAGGAGGTGGAAAGGCCTACAATACTACGAGCTTATCGCCCGTATTATAGGACAAGACGCATTTAATGCATCCTTAGGTGTCCCTTAGCATTATCGGGGATGGAAACGAGGCCCGTCCCATCCGTCGCCGCTGTGCCTCGCTTCGACACGCGCCCAGACTGGCGATGCATGTAACACCGTGTGGGCAGGCAGGCAGCTGAGGTGGCGTGGTGGTAGGGCCTTCAGGAAGATTTGCATGCCGCCACGTAGGCGCTTGCTGAGTTGGCCTGGAAGCTTCATGTTGCCACGCAGGTGCCTGCTCAGCTGGTTGGGCTGGCAGCTGCATGCGAACGGCGGCGGGATCTTGGCTGGTGCGGGCCTGGTAGTGGCCCTGCTGACGCCCTCGGCAAGGGTCTTGTCGGGGGCCCGGCAAGGGTCTTGCCGTGGCGTTGCTGTCATCCCCGGCAAGGGTCTTGCCGGGGATCTTGTGGATTTCCTCGGCTAGGATCCTGCCGAGGGTCGTCGTCTTCTAGTCCTCGTCTGAACTCATATATTTATGAGTTTGACGAAGATTTGCATGCCACCACAGAGGTGCCTCCCGAGCCCTGGTTCCAACG
>NC_057797.1:496103825-496110597 GCF_018294505.1 Triticum aestivum
TCTTGCCGAGGGAGCCCACCTCGCCCTCTTGCCCTCCTGTGCTTCCGGTCTTGGCGTTGCCTTCTACCTCTTGAGCACTGCGTTGGTTTTCCTCGAAGAGGAAGGGATGATGCAACAAAGTAGCGTAAGTATTTCCCTCGGTTTTTGAGAACCAAGGTATCAATCCAGTAGGAGGCTACGCGCGAGTCCCTCGCACCTACACAAAACAAATAAATCCTCGCAACCAATGCAAATAGGGGTTGTCAATCCCTATAAGGCCACTTACGAGAGTGAGATCTGATAGATATGATAAGATAATATTTTTGGTATTTTTATGATAAAGATGTAATGTAAAATAAAGGCAAAGTAAATAGCAAAGGAAATAACTAACTAGTAGGAGATTAATATGATAAAGATAGACCCGGGGGCCATAGGTTTCACTAGTGGCTTCTCTCGAGAGCATAAGTATTCTACGGTGGGTGAACAAATTACTGTTGAGCAATTGACAGAATTGAGCATAGTTATGAGAATATTTATGTATGATCATGTATATAGGCATCACGTCCAAGACAAGTAAACCGACTCCTGCCTGCATCTACTACTATTACTCCACTCATCGACCGCTATCCAGCATGCATCTAGAGTATTAAGTTAAAAACAGAGTAACGCCTTAAGCAAGATGACATGATGTAGAGGGATAGACTCATGCAATATGAAGAAAACCCCATCTTGTTATCCTCGATGGCAACAATACAATACGTGCCTTGCTGCCCCTACTGTCACTGGGAAAGGACACCGCAAGATTGAACCCAAAACTAAGCACTTCTCCCATTGCAAGAAAGATCAATCTAGTAGGCCAAACCAAACTGATAATTCGAAGAGACTTGCAAAGATAACCAATCATACATAAAAGAATTCAGAGAAGATTCAAATATTATTCATAGATAGACTTGATCATAAACTCACAATTCATCGATCTCAACAAACACACCACAAAAAGAAGATTACATCAAATAGTTGTCCACAAGAGAGGGGGAGAACATTGTATTGAGATCCAAAAAGAGAGAAGAAGCCATCTAGCTACTAACTATGGACCCGTAGGTCTGAGGTAAACTACTCACACTTCATCGGAGGGGCTATGGTGTTGATGTAGAAGCCCTCCGTGATTGATGCCCCCTCCGGCAGAGCTCCGGAACAGGCCCCAAGATGGGATCTCGTGGATACAGAAAGTTGCGGTGGTGGAATTAGGTTTTTGGCTCCGTCTCTGATCGTTTGGGGGTACGTAGGTATATATAGGAGGAAGGAGTACGTCGGTGGAGCTACAGGGGGCCACGAGGGTGGAGGGCGCGCCTGGGGGGGGGGTAGGCGCGCCCCCTACCTCGTGGCCTCCTCTTTTCTTTCTTGACGTAGGGTCCAAGTCTCCCTGGTCTTGTTCGTTGAGAAAATCACGTTCCCGAAGGTTTCATTCCTTTTGGACTCCATTTAATATTCCTTTTCTTCGAAACCCTAAAACAGGCAAAAACAACAATTCTGGGTTGGGCCTCTGGTTAATAGGTTAGTCCCAAAAATAATATAAAAGTGGATAATAAAGCCCAATAATGTCCAAAATAGTAGATAATATAGCATGGAGCAATCAAAACTTATAGATATGTTGGAGACGTATCAAGCATCCCCAAGCTTAATTCCTACTCGTCCTCGAGTAGGTAAATGATAAAAATAGAATTTTTGATGCAGAGTGCTACTTGGCATAATTTTAATGTAATTCTTCTTAATTGTGGTATGAATATTCAGATCTGAAAGATTCAAGACAAAAGTTCATATTGACATAAAAATAGTAATACTTCAAGCATGCTAACAAAGCAATTATGTCTTCTCAAAATAACATGGCTAAAGAAAGTTATCCCTACAAAATCATATAGTCTGGCTATGCTCTATCTTCACAACACAAAATATTTAAATCATGCAGAACCCCGATGACAAGCCAAGCAATTGTTTCATACTTTTGACATTCTCAAAACTTTTTCAATCTTCACGCAATACATGAGCGTGAGCCATGGATATAGCACTATAGGTGGAATAGAGTGGTGGTTGTGGAGAAGACAAAAAGGAGAAGGTAGTCTCACATCAACTAGGCGTATCAATGGGCTATGGAGATGCCCATCAATAGATATCAATGTGAGTGAGTAGGGATTGCCATGCAACGGATGCACTAGAGCTATAAGTATATGAAAGCTCAAAAGAAACTAAGTGGGTGTGCATCCAACTTGCTTGCTCATGAAGACCTAGGGCAATTTGAGGAAGCCCATCATTGGAATATACAAGCCAAGTTCTATAATGAAAGATTCCCACTAGTATATGAAAGTGATAACATGAGAGACTCTCTACTATGAAGATCATGGTGCTACTTTGAAGCACAAGTGTGGTAAAAGTATAGTAACATTGTCCCTTCTCTCTTTTTCTCTCATTTTTTTATTTGGGCCTTTTCTCTTTTTTTTATGAACTCTTTTCTTTCTCTCTTTTTTTTATTTTTTGTCCGGAGTCTCATCCCGACTTGTGGGGGAATCATAGTCTCCATCATCCTTTCCTCACTAGGACAATGCTCTAATAATGATGATCATCACACTTTTATTTTTCTTACAACTCGATACTTAGAACAAAATATGACTCTATGTGAATGCCTCCAGCGGTGTACCGGGATATGCAATGATGCATGAGTGACATGTATGAAAGAATTATGAATGGTGGCTTTGCCACAAATACGATGTCAACTACATGATCATGCTAAGCAATATGACAATGAAGGAGTGTGTCATAATAAACGGAACAGTGGGAAGTTGTATGGAAATATATCTCATATCTCGGACTGGCTATGGAAATGCCATAATAGGTAGGTATGGTGGTTGTTTTGAGGAAGGTATATGGTGGGTGTATGATACCGGCGAAAGGTGCGCGGTATTAGAGAGGCTAGCAAAGGTGGAAGGGTGAGAGTGCGTATAATCCATGGACTCAACATTAGTCATAAAGAACTCATATACTTATTGCAAAAATCTATAAGTTAATAAAGCAAAGTATTATGCGCATGCTCCTAGGGGGATAGATTGGTAGGAAAAGACCATCGCTCGTCCCCGACCGCCACTCATAAGGAAGACAATCAAAAAATAAATCATGCTCCGACTTCATCACATAACGGTTCACCATACGTGCATGCTACGGGAATCACAAGCTTCAAGACAAGTATTTCTCAAATTCACAACTACTCAACTAGCATGACTTTAATATCACCATCTCCATATCTCAAAACAATTATCAGGTATCAAACTTATCATAGTATTCAACACACTCATAAGAAAGTTTTATTATTAATGTTGTATACCAAGCATATTAGGATTTTAAGCAAATTACCATGCTATTTAAGAATCTCAAAATAATCTAAGTGAAGCATGAGAGATCAATAGTTTCTATAAAACAAATCCACCACCGTGCTCTAAAAGATATAAGTGAAGTACTAGAGCAAAATTATATAACTCAAAAGATATAAGCGAAGCACATAGAGTATTCTAACAAATTCCAAATCATGTATGGATCTCTCAAAAGTTGTGTACAGCAAGGATGATTGTGGTAAACTAACAAGTAAAGACTCAAATAATACAAGACGCTCCAAGCAAAACACGTATCATGTGGCGAATAAAAAATATAGCTCCAAGTAAAGTTACCGATAGAAGTAGACGAAAGAGGGGATGCCTTCCGGGGCATCCCCAAGCTTTTGCTTTTAGGTGTCCTTAGATTATCCTGGGGGTGCCATGGGCATCCCCAATCTTAGGCTCTTGCCACTCCTTGTTCCATAATACATCAAATCTTTACCCAAAACATGAAAACTTCACAACACAAAACTTAAAGTAGAAAATCTCGTGAGCTCCGTTAGCGAATGAAAATAAAAGACCACTTCAAGGTACTGTAATGAACTCATTATTTATTTATATTGATGTTATACCTACTGTATTCCAACTTCTCTATGGTTTATAAACTATTTTACTAGCCATAGATTCATCAAAATAAGCAAACAACACACGAAAAACAGAATCTGTCAAAAACAGAACAGTCTGTAGTAATATGTAGCTAGCACAAGATCTGGAACCCAAAAAATTATAAAATAATTTTTTGGACGTGTGGAATATATATATTAATCATCTTCAAAAAGAATTAACTAAATAGCACTTTACAAATAAAAATGACAGCAGTTCTCGTGAGCGCTAAAGTTTCTGTTTTTACAGCAAGTGTAACAAGACTTTCCCCAAGTCTTCCCAACGGTTCTACTTGGCACAAACAGTAATTAAACACAAAAAACACAAACAAAACAGAGGCTAGATAAATTATTTATTACTAAACAGGAGCAAAAAGCAAGGAATAAAAATAAAATTGGGTTGCCTCCCAACAAGCGCTATCATTTAACGCCCCTAGCTAGGCATAACAAGCAAGAGTAGATCTAGGTATTGCCATCTTTGGTAGGTGATTCTTCGATGAGGCATCTACCATCTTTAGGAATTTCTTTATTTTTATTAATTATCAAACTCTTAGGCACAAGATCGAAAAAATCATGTGTAACAAATGGTTCCTTAATGATAGCAAAAAGATTGGGATGAATACTTATAGATTTGAGATCTGCATTTTCCTTATTGGAGGATTCATCCTTATTTTTAGGAACATACATAATCTTGGAAATTTTAGTGGGAGGACTTGGAGTATTCTTTACGGAAGAAAAAGCGGTTCCCAAGTTGGTGATAATACCCTCAAGTTTATCGATCCTAGTGGAATCGTGATTTATTTTCTCATTAACTATGGGTTCCTTTTCTTTAATATCTCTCGAAGTAACTCCTACTTTAGATCCATATTGAGAGATTCGGCTGTGGATCTTTTTGTCCAAATTTTCAATTAACTCTACAGTAGCAACCTTATTTTCAATAATTTCAAGCCTTTGCATCACATGCTCCAAAGTTAATATAGTACCATTAACCAAGAGAGGGGGTGAGCCAAATAAATCTAACATAGCATTATAAGAATCAAAAGTATGGCTACCCAAAAAGTTCCCTCCGGTAATAGTATCAAGAACATAACGGTGCCAAGGAGTAATGCCTACATAAAAATTGCGAACGATAATGGAAGTAGATTTCTTCCTAGTAGATCTATTTTGAGCATTGCAAATTCTATACAAAGCATCTTTTAGATTTTCACCCTCCCTTTGCTTAAAATTTAGAATTTCATTCTCGGGAGACAACGGAGAAGATAAGAGACTAGCCATAACGACAAGCAAGAAATCTGACACACAAGCAAACTAAAAGCAAGCGGGAAAAAGGAGGCAAACGTGAAAGGAAGGGAGGATAGACAGAGAGGGCAAATAAAACGACAAGGGTGAAGTGGGGGAGAGGAAATGAGAGGAAAATGGCAAATAATATAATGCGGGAGATAAGGGTATGTGATGGGTACTTGGTATGTTGACTTTTGCGTAGACCTCCTCGGCAATGGCGCCAGAAATCCTTCTTGCTACCTCTTGAGCATTGCGTTGGTTTTCCCCGAAGAGGAAGGGATGATGCAGCAAAGTAGCGTAAGTATTTCCCTCAGTTTTTGAGAGCCAAGGTATCAATCTAGTAGGAGGCTACACGCGAGTCCCTCGCACCTGCACAAAACAAATAAATCCTCGCAACCAACACAAATAGGGGTTGTCAATCCCTATAAGGCCACTTACGAGAGTGAGATCTGATAGATATGATAAGATAAGATTTTTGGTATTTTTATGATAAAGATGCAAAGTAAAATAAAGGCAAAGTAAATAGCAAAGGAAATAACTAAGTAGTAGGAGATTAATATGATAAAGATCGACCCAGGGGCCATAGGTTTCACTAGTGGCTTCTCTCGAGAGCATAAGTATTCTATGGTGGGTGAACAAATTACTGTTGAGCAATTGACAGAATTGAGCATAGTTATGAGAATATCTAGGTATGATCATGTATATAGGCATCACGTCCGAGACAAGTAGACCGACTCCTGCCTGCATCTACTACTATTACTCCACTCATCGACCGCTATCCAGCATGCATCTAGAGTATTAAGTTAAAAACAGAGTAACGCCTTAAGAAAGATGACATGATGTAGAGGGATAGACTCATGCAATATGAAGAAAACCCCATCTTGTTATCCTCGATGGCAACAATACAATACGTGCCTTGCTGCCCCTACTGTCACTGGGAAAGGACACCGCAAGATTGAACCCAAAGCTAAGCACTTCTCCCATTGCAAGAAAGATCAATCTAGTAGGCCAAACCAAACTGATAATTCGAAGAGACTTGCAAAGATAACCAATCATACATAAAAGAATTCAGAGAAGATTCAAATATTATTCATAGATAGACTTGATCATAAACCCACAATTCATCGGTCTCAACAAACACACCGCAAAAAGAAGATTACATCGAATTGTTATCCACAAGAGAGGGGGAGAACATTGTATTGAGATGCAAAAAGAGAGAAGAAGCCATCTAGCTACTAACTATGGACCCGTAGGTCTGAGGTAAACTACTCACACTTCATCGGAGGGGCTATGGTGTTGATGCAGAAGGCCTCCATGATCGATGCCCCCTCCGGCGGAGCTCCAGAGCAGGCCCTAAGATGGGATCTCGTGGATACAGAAAGTTGCGGCGGTGGAATTAGGTTTTCGGCTCCATCTCTGATTGTTTGGGGGTACGTAGGCATATATAGGAGGAAGGAGTACGTCGGTAGAGCAACAGGGGCCCACGAGGGT
>NC_057797.1:496410874-496516626 GCF_018294505.1 Triticum aestivum
TAGTTTAAGTTAACCACAGTGGCCCCACGCGTCGGAGTTGACCTAGCTGATGTGGCCTTTGACCCGGCCCCACCTGCCATTGACACTAAACAGCCCTGGGTCACTGACCAGTGGACCCCACTGGTCAGGTTTGACCTGGAGGCGCCCTGTTGACCTGCTGACGTCAAGGTGATGACATGCTGACACCATAATTCATTTTCTGGAATTATTTTAATTCTAAATAATCAGAAAATTCCAGAAAATTGTAAAAACTTCTAAAAATCATAGAAATTCAACCGTAACTCCAAATTAAATAATTTATATATGAAAAATTA
The DNA here is from genome assembly GCF_018294505.1 of Triticum aestivum. Lineage (NCBI taxonomy): Eukaryota > Viridiplantae > Streptophyta > Magnoliopsida > Poales > Poaceae > Triticum > Triticum aestivum. The sequence goes on from NC_057797.1 coordinate 496,411,189, forward strand.
TCAGAAAAATTCAAGGAATCCATCTGTACCATTTTCATGCATGCTAGAACAACTTATAGCTGCTGTTTAGCACAAATCAAATAAAGGGCATTTAAATAACCATATATGGAGTTTGAATTTGAATCTTGTATTCAAACCAACTTCATTTAATCTGTTGCTAGTTGCATTAGCCCAAAACACATTCATATTGCCATGTCATGAGCATGCATCATATTGTGCATTGCATTGATTGTATTTCTTCTTTGTTGCCGGTATCTGTTCCCTCCCAGTAGAGGATGTACCGACGTTGTGATCGTTGACACTGATGAAGACTCAATGTTATCTTCAGAAGTGCCAGGCAAGCAAAACCCCCTTGTCCATTCCGATACAATCCTACTCTCTCGCTCCTGCTCTCTTTTACTGCATTAGGACAACAACGACATATTTGTTACTTGCTGCGGTAGCTGAACCCCTTTATCCTCTGCATGACCTGTCATTCCACAGTAATTAGATGAAACCCACTAGCATGAGTAGGAGTTGTTTGAGCCCTGATGTGCCTACTCATTCATGCTTGTTTGTCATGCCTGCTACTGCTTAGACTTGAGTCAGGTCTGATTCATCGGGGATGAATCAGAGGTGTGTGAACATGTCCTACTGTGTGTGAGCTAAGTGTGTGAACACGATTTGGTAAAGGTAGCGGTGAGAGGCCATGTAGGAGTACATGGTGGGTTGTCTCATTGCAGCCGTCCTCAGGAACTGAGTTCTGTGTTTGTGATCCATGATTCAGCTACTACCACGCATTGGGCCCGAAACCAATGGACCCTCTCGGCTTCTTAATCACCCTTGTCCTCTGTCCAGGAGTTGCAAGTAGTTTCTGGTGTTTGTAGTATGCTGGAGGCCGTGCGCAGCGCTGACCGTAGGGGTGGGCTGTGATGCGGTAGGCACGTGGCATGGTGTACCGGGCGCCCGTTTGGTGTCTCGGGAACCCTGTTCACATCGTTTGGGGCTGTGAGTGAAACTCCGGCCGGATCTCCTCATGGATGGAACCCGAATAGGCGATAAACCTGGACTAGAGACTTGAGTGTTTAGGTAGGCCGTGGCCGACACCCACGTTGGGCTTCCGCTTGAAGGTTGCCGAGTACATGTCGTGTAAGCGGCGGTAAGTGGTGAGAGCGTGTGTGAAGAAGTACACCCCTGCAGGGTTAACCTAATCTATTCGAATAGCCGTGTCCACGGAAAAGGACCTCTGGGTTGCTTATATCAGTTCATAGACAAGTGAAAGTGGATACTCTAAAATACGCAAGATAAGCGTGAGTGCTATGGATGGCGTTCTCGTAGGGAGACGGGAGCGGATCCATAGTGGGGTATTGGTTGGTGAATATGTGGACTCGTGTGCGCCACCTCAAAGAGTTACATTGCAGTCGTAGTTTAGGATAGCCACCGAGTCAGAGCTGGCTTGCTGCAGTTAAACCCCACCACCCCTTTGTTGATAATGATGCATATGTAGATAGATCTGATGTAAGTCTTGCTGGGTACATTTGTACTCACGTTTGCCTATTTTATGTTTTGCAGAGAGACTTCAGTCTCACTAGTATTTCCGCGTGGTCTTCGACGTTTAGCTTGTTACCTCAGCTACGATCTTGTGCCTCGGCAGGATTTGGTAGATAGTCAGGCTTCTCAGCCTTTTTCATTTATAGATGTCTGTACTCAGACATGATAGCTTCCGCTTGTGCTTGATTTGTATGCTCTGAATGTTGGGTCATGAGACCCATGTTTGTAATATCTCGCTCCTCGGAGCCTATTGAATAGATTACTTGAGTCATAGAGTCATGTTGTGATGCCATGTTGTATTTGCACATATCGAGCATATTGTGTGTATGTTATTGAAATGCTTGGTATGTGTGGGATCTGACCATCTAGTTGTTTATCTTTAGTAGCCTCTCTTACGGGGAAATGTCTCCTAGTGTTTCCACCGAGCCATGGTAGCTTGCTACTGCTCCGGAACACTTAGGCTGGCCGGCATGTGTCCTTCTTCGTTCCTGTGTCTGTCCCTTCGGGGAAATGTCACGCGGTGAATACCGGAGTCCTGTTAGCCCGCTACAGCCCGGTTCACCGGAGTCCTGCTAGCCCAGTGCTACAGCCTGGATTCACTCGCTGATGACCGACACGTTCGATGCTGGGTCATGGATGCCTGTCCCTGTAAGTCTGTGCCGCTTTGGGTTTACGACTAGCCATGTCAGCCCGGGCTCCTTATCATATGGATGCTAGCGACACTGTCATATACGTGTGCCAAAAGGCGCAAATGGTCCCGGGCAAAGGTAAGGCGACACCCGTGGGAATACCGTGCGTGAGGCCGCAAAGTGATATGAGGTGTTACATGCTAGATCGATGTGGCATTGAGTCGGGGTCCTGACAGCGTTGGTATCAGAGCTTGACTGCCTGTAGGATTACCAAGCCAAACTGGTCGAAGTTGAGTCTAGAAATTCTTTAGTTATATAAGGGAATTGATTGTGGGATGGAACGTAAGGCTCTTTTTATTCCTTATACCTTATGCCCTTCTGATCTGAGTCATCTTCTCTTCTACGGGGATTAAGAACTAGGCTATCTCTTCTTTCTATTAGGATCACGTGTTACTAATCAGTAGACTTATAAGTTTGTTGGATTTAAGCCTCAGTTCAGTTTCTACCTCTGTATGTTAATTGTTGATCTCGAAACCTTGATATTATGCTTCTGAGTGGTTATGCCACCATTTTTGTGAATGTCTCAAGTCTTTTCTGAGCATTTACAGCCGTTATGCTGTCCGAGTCATCCCAGGTTTCTAAATAGTCTGAAGCATTTGCAAAATCCCTTCCTTCCGTTCCGATGTTCCTTTGGGCCAGATTAACCACACTAATCGGTGAGTTGAGGTACTTTGTTACCTCGGCGTATATGTTGGAGATATTATTATGACCCTGGGTGTCTTAGGGATCATCTAGTAATTTAGCCATGATTGTGTTCCCAGTGTGATGATTCTGGCCATTAGTCTCGAAAGCATCCCGTGATGCTACTTAGTAGTAGGTATTCTACTCCTTGAGCTTTGAACCCGAGATTCACTCTACTTACTTCATGTTGATAGTGTTTGCTAGTTCCTTCAGGATATTAGTAACTTTGCGATAGTCCTCGAGGTCTGTGGTATTTCCTTCTTCCAAATACTATGAACCGCTTATGGCAGATGTTTATTGGATCAAAAGATCACAATTAGAGTACTCTTGAGGAGTTCTCCATTCATAAATCGTGACTCTGCCAGTTCTACCTTTCTGCATGGGTTATCCGGAAGAAACATGTTGAACTTGGTTCGACATACTAATCTATGCGTCCACAACTCAGAAAATTATATGATCCTTTGAGTTGATCTCTTTAGTTGCATTCTGACCCTCGTCTATCAATTGATAGTCAAGAGTATGCGTGCGTTCGTTTATCGATGCCTAATACTCTTGTGGTCCGTCAAGCCATTCTATCGCAGAATGACTAGGAGAAACAAACTCCAGTACCTCTTCCATATCCAGGATTGGGTCAAAGAAGTTGTGCTCCGCAGATCAAATTGCTAATCCAGCCTTTGATCCTGTTCTACCCTGAAGTATTACCATCTTTATATCGGGATTGTTATAGGAATTGCACACCATCCTATGAACTCTTGGTACAGTGATACTTCTTGCCATCATTGTTCATTCCTCGGTTCCGTGTTGTTGCAGCCGGAGTGCCGACAAGTGAATCATGATGTGTGAACTCAATACTCCTAGCAACCCCATTGCTTGGTAGTTAATGGACAATAATCTTATTCTTAGTATGTTGGTTATTGAATCACCATTCTAAGATTGATCGTGCTACCTAGTCTTTATTTCCTGGTGCACTCTTTGATTGATGAGTTAGGATTTTGTCAAGTCCTCGCTCATTTGATCATATCATCTTGCCCTGAAAAGCAAGATTGTTCTCGAGCTTAGTAACATATCGGTGGTTCGTGATTTCCGAAGATCTTCTCGAAAGTATTACCAGATTGTCACCTGACTGCTATGTTGAGCTCGTGATCAAGTTGGTTTCTTGTGAACCACCTTCTCTCCAAGAATCGGTGTTAGATATCCCTGAGCTAGTTGGTTAAGCTAAACGACAACTTGGAGGGTTGGAAGATAAAAGCTTGCCTGACTTAGTTCGTTCCAAAGGGATATTCTTGTGTAGTGTGTGTTGAAGAAAGATGATATCTTCATCGATTGGTCCCTGTGATCAGTTGCTGGATCTATTGTCTTATCAATCCTTTGATTTGAGTGTGGGCTATCATCCAATCAGACCAGAACCAACGATATTCGTAATGTTGTCTTACTCGTGGTTGATCCCTCGAGCATACACCATTATATCTTTTGGGTCTGACCAATGCTATCACTTGTTCACTTAACTATGGAATTCCTTTTAAAAGGGAACCCAGATGAATTGTTGTTGTGCCCATTGACAACATCCTTGTCTTCTCCATAATTTTGTTGAACATCAAGCTAGTGTTGGAAACTTGTGTAAGCATTTGCTCATGCTAGCTCATGAAGCATATGTTCGGATGTAAGAAGTGACTTCCTCTAGTTCATGTGCATTTGATGCAAGTTGCCGCCGTGGACTCAAGAAAGTCAATGTTGCTTCCTCTGGAATCATCGCAAGTCAGTCATGCACACGTGCGAAGTATTCTGTGGTCTGGAGACTTGCAACCTTCATTCCATATGTGTATCCTAGCACACCAAGCCACTGATTGATTTGTTCAAGGAGAAGGAGTATCTTCATAAGAGCTAATCTGGACTTATGAAAGAACTTCGATATCCTCGTTGATGGTTCCCCCTCCTGAACTCGGTAGTGTTTTATTATAAGACTACTTTGTGGTCATGCTTGTCTTGGACAACGTGTTCACATGTTTGTAGCAGAACCAGCTCATGTTTTGGAGCTTGCTATCGTAGTTCATCTTCCGAGAATCTCGCAACGTCATCTCGTCGATTTGTGTTGCAAACTTTCGTTTTTCTTTCTAGACTCGATGAGTCTGGAATATCCTGACACCAAGCAGATCTGAATCTCAGGCAGATATGATGGTTTGGAACATTTCCCAAGAACTATAATATTGGTCTCGTGATAACCGATAAAGTGGATGTCATGGCCAACACACCCAGCCGGAAGACCTATTATTGTAGTATCTTGATTGAAGAAGTTGGCCACCTCCCCATAGGGATTTCGTAGGATTTACTCCCTAGTTGCCCCTATGGATTTCTGTGTTCCGAAGTCCGACCTTTTTACTTGATGTTCTAGATATCAAACCATATCTATGAATGGGATACGCTAGCACATCAAGGAGAACATTAGAAGCGGAGTGCTAAATGTCTCTCGGTCGATCATCCAGATTTTGTTCCTTGGCTTCGCTAAGGTGTAATCTGAGAAGGTGTTATCTTCCTTTGCATCTGCATCATCCATCATCATTCATCGTGGTAGCAAGTTGTGTTGCCAGGATCCTTGACACGGATGTTGGTAAAACCTTGATGATTATGGAATTGCTCAAGTTCTTGAGAGCACGCACAAGCGCTACGTGTTACCATCGGCTCTAACTAGGATTCCTCTCAGTTTCCTCGGCAATGCTATAACCACTCCAACAGTGAATTCACTCTTTATTGTTGGGTTCTTCCCCAGTTACCAGAATCATTCCCAGCAATTGCATTTTGTTCCCAGCTTGCACCACCAATGTGCCATTCTACCATGGGTCTCTTCCATTTCCGGTGATAAGCAAATTCATCCATTACGTTGTCTTCAACAAGGTAATCCACATCATCCAAGTCCGAGTATGCCATTCTACCGACCCCCTCCAAACGATCGTTGTGAACTGCCTTAGGCTGGTATAAAGAGTTTCAATGATCTTTGAATCAAAAGTAATTCTTTTTGCCACTTAAGGGGATGTATCTTCGGGTCACCTTCCCTAAGGTGTATCGTTATGGTATCATGGCAATTCAACTCCTCGCTACGTTGACAACCGATTACCACCTTAAGCGTGAAGTTGTTGTCTACCTAGTGAACTCTCGTCATCTGTCTCACTCCATTTCTTCAGATCTGTGCTTCGTCTCCCAGCTCAAGAGATGTTGCTATGTCTCATTCTGTGAGTTGTTCGATCTTCGAGAAGATCGACCCTTCTAGAGTCTCCTTCTTCCCTCCATGTCATGTGACAGGATTTCTCAGAGCAAGACCTCGAGTCAAAGATGGTGAATGAATCAACGTTCAACTGAAGTGCACCCTGGATCGTGAAGATTATACTAGTTGCGTTTACCCTTCACCTTACCCTACGCTTGAATCTCGAGACGAGATTCTTGTTTAGTGGGGGTGAGTTGTCACATCCCTAGCTGCTGGTAGTGCTCTAGGCTAGCTTCATGTGTGCATCATGTTTAAATTATTGAAACCTGAACTGAGGAATTTTGGAAGCCTCAAAAACTTAAATAAAAGAGGGGCAAAAACCCTAGAAATCTCATTCATTGCTCCAAAGTGCTCTTCTTAAATGTTTGATAATTTTTGGTAAGGGTTCTGGTCCCAACCAAAATATTGAACATTTTTAAGGAATTATTTTTGGGACTTTGGATTTAATTCATTAGCTATTTGAATTTGAATTATATTCATATAATTAGAATATAATTTCAAATATCCCTGAATTATTTTATGAGCTTTTGGAAAAGTCCATCTAGCAAAATAAAATATTCAGAGGAGCTTTGGCATTGTTTGAATTATTATTTTAATTCAAAACAGTGGCAAAAGAATTAAATAAAAGAAAAACAGAACAGAAATAAATAGAAAGGGAGAGAAGGCCACCTGGGCCACTTACCTGGCGCCACTTACCTGGCCCAGCTCCATCTGGCCGGCCCAGCCCACCACTTCCCCCCCCCCTGTCGCCTTCCTCCTCGCGCCAGTAGGCGCAGGCGCGTGGCCGGAGCGCGCGGGCACACGCCCAGGCCACCTCCTGCCTCTCTGCCTGTTTCCCCGTCGCCCTGAGGATGCCACGCACCCCCTGGACCGCTCTCACTCTCCCCTATTCCTTCTTCTCTCTTCTCTGGCTCTCTCACTCGCGCGACCGAGGACCGCCGTCGCCGCCGCTCGTCGCAGTCGTAGCCACCACCGTCGTTCCACCCCACCAGAGTGACCAAAGGCTCCGCCTCGACGCCCCCGACCTCTCCATGGAGCTACGCAACGCCGGGAGCCCTGCATCGCCGCCCACGCCGTCTTCCCCATCTCCGGCCGCCCGAGATCGCCGTCGTTGATTCGTCGTCATCAAGCCATCCCCGAGCCCACTAGTCTGCTCTGCGAGTTCACCGTGAGCACCGGAATCTTTCCCCTCTCTCCCCTGCCTCGTTTGCACCGCGTAGCTATCAAATCCGCCGGAGCCGCGAGCTTACCACCGCCGGTGATGTCGCCGCCGCCGCGCTAGTCGCTGGAGCTCGTGTCCGAGCACTCCATCGTGCTCAGCACGCTCCCAGTAGCACATATCACCCCACCACCGTCCTCCCCGTGCACCCTAACGCAATCCCGTGCACAACCGAACTCCGGCCACCGCCTTTGAGCTCGTGGCCGTCTACTCCGGCCACCCCCGGCCCGGCTACTGCCACCATCCGACGCGCTGTAACACCAGCTACCCGTAGAGATCAACCGCGGCTCAAACCGCTGTCTGTACGCGAAACCCGAGCAACTCCGGCGTGTTGCCGCCCCGGGTTTGGTCACCGCCGGCTAAACTCCGGTGACGCCGACGTGGCGCACTTACTTAGTCACTAATGACCCTGCTAACAGCCCTATCTCTCACTGACATATGGGCCCCACGCCCTTAACTAACCACGGTTAACCCCTGTTTAGTTTAAGTTAACCACAGTGGCCCCACGCGTCGGAGTTGACCTAGCTGATGTGGCCTTTGACCCGGCCCCACCTGCCATTGACACTAAACAGCCCTGGGTCACTGACCAGTGGACCCCACTGGTCAGGTTTGACCTGGAGGCGCCCTGTTGACCTGCTGACGTCAAGGTGATGACATGCTGACGCCATAATTCATTTTCTGGAATTATTTTAATTCTAAATAATCAGAAAATTCCAGAAAATTGTAAAAACTTCTAAAAATCATAGAAATTCAACCGTAACTCCAAATTAAATAATTTATATATGAAAAATTATCAGAAAAATTCAAGGAATCCATCTGTACCATTTTCATGCATGCTAGAACAACTTATAGCTGCTGTTTAGCACAAATCAAATAAAGGGCATTTAAATAACCATATATGGAGTTTGAATTTGAATCTTGTATTCAAACCAACTTCATTTAATCTGTTGCTAGTTGCATTAGCCCAAAACACATTCATATTGCCATGTCATGAGCATGCATCATATTGTGCATTGCATTGATTGTATTTCTTCTTTGTTGCCGGTATCTGTTCCCTCCCAGTAGAGGATGTACCGACGTTGTGATCGTTGACACTGATGAAGACTCAATGTTATCTTCAGAAGTGCCAGGCAAGCAAAACCCCCTTGTCCATTCTGATACAATCCTACTCTCTCGCTCCTGCTCTCTTTTACTGCATTAGGACAACAACGACATATTTGTTACTTGCTGCGGTAGCTGAACCCCTTTATCCTCTGCATGACCTGTCATTCCACAGTAATTAGATGAAACCCACTAGCATGAGTAGGAGTTGTTTGAGCCCTGATGTGCCTACTCATTCATGCTTGTTTGTCATGCCTGCTACTGCTTAGAGTTGAGTTAGGTCTGATTCATCGGGGATGAATCAGAGGTGTGTGAACATGTCCTACTGTGTGTGAGCTAAGTGTGTGAACACGATTTGGTAAAGGTAGCGGTGAGAGGCCATGTAGGAGTACATGGTGGGTTGTCTCATTGCAGCCGTCCTCAGGAACTGAGTTCTGTGTTTGTGATCCATGATTCAGCTACTACCACGCATTGGGCCCGAAACCAATGGACCCTCTCGGCTTCTTAATCACCCTTGTCCTCTGTCCAGGAGTTGCAAGTAGTTTCTGGTGTTTGTAGTATGCTGGAGGCCGTGCGCAGCGCTGACCGTAGGGGTGGGCTGTGATGCGGTAGGCACGTGGCACGGTGTACCGGGCGCCCGTTTGGTGTCTCGGGAACCCTGTTCACATCGTTTGGGGCTGTGAGCGAAACTCCGGCCGGATCTCCTCATGGATGGAACCCGAATAGGCGATAAACCTGGACTAGAGACTTGAGTGTTTAGGTAGGCCGTGGCCGACACCCACGTTGGGCTTCCGCTTGAAGGTTGCCGAGTACATGTCGTGTAAACGGCGGTAAGTGGTGAGAGCGTGTGTGAAGAAGTACACCCCTGCAGGGTTAACCTAATCTATTCGAATAGCCGTGTCCATGGAAAAGGACCTCTGGGTTGCTTATATCAGTTCATAGACAAGTGAAAGTGGATACTCTAAAATACGCAAGATAAGCGTGAGTGCTATGGATGGCGTTCTCGTAGGGAGACGGGAGCGGATCCATAGTGGGGTATTGGTTGGTGAATATGTGGACTCGTGTGCGCCACCTCAAAGAGTTACATTGCAGTCGTAGTTTAGGATAGCCACCGAGTCAGAGCTGGCTTGCTGCAGTTAAACCCCACCACCCCTTTGTTGATAATGATGCATATGTAGATAGATCTGATGTAAGTCTTGCTGGGTACATTTGTACTCACGTTTGCCTATTTTATGTTTTGCAGAGAGACTTCAGTCTCACTAGTATTTCCGCGTGGTCTTCGACGTTTAGCTTGTTACCTCAGCTACGATCTTGTGCCTCGGCAGGATTTGGTAGATAGTCAGGCTTCTCAGCCTTTTTCATTTATAGATGTCTGTACTCAGACATGATAGCTTCCGCTTGTGCTTGATTTGTATGCTCTGAATGTTGGGTCATGAGACCCATGTTTGTAATATCTCGCTCCTCGGAGCCTATTGAATAGATTACTTGAGTCATAGAGTCATGTTGTGATGCCATGTTGTATTTGCACATATCGAGCATATTGTGTGTATGTTATTGAAATGCTTGGTATGTGTGGGATCTGACCATCTAGTTGTTTATCTTTAGTAGCCTCTCTTACGGGGAAATGTCTCCTAGTGTTTCCACCGAGCCATGGTAGCTTGCTACTGCTCCGGAACACTTAGGCTGGCCGGCATGTGTCCTTCTTCGTTCCTGTGTCTGTCCCTTCGGGGAAATGTCACGCGGTGAATACCGGAGTCCTGTTAGCCCGCTACAGCCCGGTTCACCGGAGTCCTGCTAGCCCAGTGCTACAGCCTGGATTCACTCGCTGATGACCGACACGTTCGATGCTGGGTCATGGATGCCTGTCCCTGTAAGTCTGTGCCGCTTTGGGTTTACGACTAGCCATGTCAGCCCGGGCTCCTTATCATATGGATGCTAGCGACACTGTCATATACGTGTGCCAAAAGGCGCAAACGGTCCCGGGCAAAGGTAAGGCGACACCCGTGGGAATACCGTGCGTGAGGCCGCAAAGTGATATGAGGTGTTACATGCTAGATCGATGTGGCATTGAGTCGGGGTCCTGACACGAGTCCGGCGCAGCTATATGTAATTCACACAGGTTTGATAGGCCACACCCCTATTACAAATACAAGGGGCTCAACGCGCGCAGACAAGTGGCAATTTTTACTCATCTTGAATTGTACATCGTTTCTTTAAACCTACCTTTTTGCACGACAAATTTTCACCTAAGTTTCTCTCTTTTACAGATGACCATCGTGCTACACCCGTCCAGGATACGGCACAATGGATACACAGGCGCAGACGTGCAGTAGGGACCCGTTCCAAGGATTCCTTTTAGATTAAGACCCTGCGTAAACCTTTTTTACTATCTCTTATTGATACACATCCCTCAGATTCTCAGTATAATTGAGAAGGATGCTGGCGTCTTGGCATGTGGCCACGTCAGAATAATGCACGTACCTGGTCACTAGGGGCTTCTTACAAAGGGCACTGTTTAGGCCTGGTTTACACCATAAAGACCGAATACCTTAGGGAGTGTTCGGCGTCGCGAGTTTGGCCTTATATGCATCAGCTCCGAATCATGTCTTTGGTCAAATGTTGGGTTTGCCCGGCTCCTATGTTTTGCTGCCTTACGTTCCGCTCTATCGGCTAAGGTGGCATCAGGAGAACTGCTGCGATTGTGCCCTGGTTCATCCGGACGAGCACCTCAGTAGAGAAAGTCGAAAACTGACTGTCATGATATAGCGTGAGACTGGTCAACCACTCGATGACCTATCGGAATGTTAGAATTCCTCCGCCTTAACGAAGGGCCGTTTCCCGGCCAGGCATGTACACACCCCGAATTCGGATGAGTGCGGAGCCACCAGGGGCTATATAGTAGCCCCATTGTAAAACTCCTATGGCTAAGTGAAAGTGTTAAAGCATTATAGTCCGGTTGCCTAGTTCGCTGCACCATCACCTCCTTATTAGGACCAAGACATTGGATTAAGTGTGAATACACGTCTTCTATGAACACCCCCGCATTATATGCGTGGGGGCTGAAGCCAACGACTAACAATCTTTCAGGTTATACGCATGTATACATAAACGGCCGCACAGGAGGCATCATATTACTTTCGGGCAAAAGTATAAATACAGCCTTGATAAATTTCATAAAAACATTGTTTTTACAATGGGAATACATGTCACTCAAACATAATATTCTTTGAGCACTAGGCCTCTATCAAACGAGCGCCCTCAAGAACTTCTTCAAAATAGTGCTCGGCAGCCACTCGGCCTATGGCCGAACCCTGCGCCGCAACAGTGGTAGCATCCATCTCCGCCTAGTATGCTTTGACACGGGCAAGGGCCATCCACGAGCCTCTATACACGCCGACCTCTTCATCGCATTGATGCACGACACCGGTCCAAGGAACTGTTGCACTAAGCTGAAATAGCTGTTCGGCTTCGGTTTTTCCGGCCACAGATGATCTACGACGGACCTCATGGCGAGTCCGGACAATCTATTGAGTTTGGCCCATTTGGCTAGCCGATCAGTCAAGGGAAGCGGACGCTCTGGAACGTTAAATTGCGACCAGAATAGCTTGTCCACTTCACGATCTGTCTGATCTTGGAAGTATTCGGCCGCATCGACAGCACTCGCCGTCAAATCCATATATGCGTCTGCCGAACTCCATAGCTGATCCAGAGGGGCATACCGGGGATCTCCGAACTTCCTCCGCAGCAAAAAGGGCTTCCCAGCCACAATATCACCAGCTTCACACAACTCTTCCTTCTTTTCCCTCATGGCAGAGCGGGTGTCTTTGGCCGCCATCGTGGCCTTTTCGAGGTCCGTCGCCTTCGCTTGGTTTTCTTATTCAAGGAACCGACAACGGTCGGCAGTGTCATTTAACTTTACATCCATCTTGGACATCTTTTCTTTGCTCTCGCAATGCATGGCCTTCTTGGCTCTTAACTCTTCGGCCGCCTTTAAAGCAGCCGAATTACTAGTCCTTGTTTGTTCGTTGGCTTGGGCAAGTTCCGCCCGAAGGGTCTCCACGAAGGCAGCTCCATCTGCAGTCACAACATGTTAAAGATACTGGCATCATGCTGCTCTTACTATGTGACATTGACCGGAAAAACATTACTTATCCTGTGCCTCCTCAAGCCGCTTGTTAACAAGCTCGATGTCGGCATCTGCCGCATCCAGTTGCCGCTTTAGTTCGGCAAACTCATTAGTCTGGCCAGCCACCAGAGCTCCCATCACCTACACATAAAGCGGTATGGTTATTACCTGGGACTACGATCCTCTGTTCACCATTGTTCTCGACGATGACCAGAGTCTCAGGGGCTACTATCTACACAGGGCACACCTAAAAATGTGCGGTACTATCAAAAAGTATATCATTTCACGTACCCCAAAGCCCGTCAGTAGACTCATAAAGGCTTCATGCAATCCACTTTCGGCGGACGAAATTCTTTCCATCACTGTACCCATCAACGTATGGTGTTTTTCTGAGATGGCCGCTCGCTCCAACAGCTCCCTCAGTATGTCCGACCGCATACCAGACGGTGCCGGACTCTTTTGTTTGCTCTCTTCAAGAGCCGGACGCTGGGGACTTCGGGTGACTATAGGATTATCTTCTGGCCTCACCGGATCCGGAGAGGCCCTCCACGACGACACTTGAAGGTCGCCTGCTTCTTGAGCGGGGGAGTCCGGGGGAGGCGTTTGGCTCTCCATCATCTCCGGAAGAAGATCCCCCGAAGACGAGCTCTGCTGAGAAGGGCTAAGATCCGAACTGCAAGATAAACACTTTGGTTATTTTCCTCAGAGGTAAGGTAGTATATCTCCACTATTAAAGTACTTTTTGATTACTTACAGCTCGTTGGAGGGCTGATCCTCGCGTGAACTTTGTGCGGCAAAAGCACCCTCCAAGGTAGGACCCTCTGGTGGAGACTTCTTCTCCCGTTTGGAAGACTCGGTTTCCGGATCTTCAGAGGTAGTCCTCTTCCATCCCCGAAGCGAGAGGTGCTCATTCCGTCGGTTGGAATTGGTAGCGATGGGGGTCCGCTTTCGACCTCATTATTCCCCCCTTTATCTTCCTTTGAGGGCTCCGGGCAAGGTGCTAGCTCGAGCATCTTTTCCAGTACCAGATTCTCCAAACCCTCAGGAAGGGGGGCCGAACACCGAATCATCTTCGCCCTTGTTAGCCAGTCCTGGTCAAAGAGCGATTTCTCAGAATGACGTCATGGTAAATGAAAGACGGTGTGTTCGGCTAAAGGATTACTTACTTGGTCGGCGGCATGGTTGCTGCTCAGGCCCACGTCCTTGGTAGTATCCGGACACTCTATTTGGGGTCCGAAGAATGATTTGTACATCTCCTCATGCGCCAGGCCGAGGAAATTCTGAATAGTGCGCGGCCCTTCTGGGTTGAACTCCCACATGCGGAGGGGCCGACATTTGCAAGGCTGGACTCGACGAACTAGCATGACTTGCACCACCGTAACCAGACTGAAATCTCCTTCGAAGAGATTTTGAATGCGGCTCTGCAGTATAGGCACATCCTTGGCTGGACCCCAGCTCAGTCCTCTGCTAATCCATGACATCAGTTGTGGTGGAGGGCCCGAGCGGAAAGCAGGGGCAGCCACGCACTTGGCACTTATGGGAGCTGTGATGTAAAACCACTCCCGTTGCCATAATCCGGACACCTCTAGAAAGGAACCTTTTGGCCACGGAGCTCCTGCTATCTTGCTTATTAATGCGCCTCCACACGCTGAATACTGCCCCTCGACCATCTTCGACTTCACGTCAAAGGTCTTGAGCCACAGGCCGAAGTGAGGGGTAATGCGGAGGAAGGCCTCACACACGACAATGAATGCCGAGATGTGGAGAAAGGAGTCCGGGGCTAGATCGTGGAAATCTAGCCCGTAATAGAACGTCAAACCCCTAACAAAGGGATCCAGGCTGAGGCCTAGGCCTCGAAGGAAGTGGGAGATGAACACAACGTTCTCGTTGGGTTCGGGAGTAGGGACGACCTGCCCTCGGGCAGGCAGCCGATGCGAAACCTCGGCGGTCAGGTATCTGGCCTCCCTCAACTTCTTGATATCCTCTTCCGTAATGGAGGAGGGCATCCACCGGCCTTGAAGGCTAGATCCGGACATGATTGAAGGTCCGAAGCACCTGACCTCGGCTTTGGGTGTTAGAACTCGAGGCGGGGGAAGGATTCGATTGAGCACGGGAGGGAAAAAAGTAAAAGCCTTGTCCCTTTATAAAGAGGGTGAACATCAAGTGTCCTCTCTATAGCCGTTTGGGACTTTCCTATAATCTAGGAGTCCTAGACACGGTTGGGTTACCCACAACCGTATTGATGAGAATCCCGTAATTAGGGGAACACGATCTCTGCTTTGACAAGACGTGTCAAGAAACCGCCTCACGTTATGTGTGGAGCTGGTTAAAGAAAAACGGTTCGAATAATCATCGAGCCATGGCATGATGTCATGTTGCCAAAACATGTGAGCAGACTAAGATTTGTGGAAATATTATTCTCTCTACGGTGGTATGTGGAATTTATTTTGCAGGGTCGGACACTATCCTGGTATTCAAACTCTTCTGTGATATGTTCGGAGGAGGAACCCGCCTTGCAATGCCAAAGACAACACTGTGCGCCGGACTCATCATCATTGAAGCCTGGTTCAGGGGCTACTTAGGGAGTCCGGAATTAGGGGTCTCCGGACAGCCGGACTATATCCTTTGGCCGGACTGTTGGACTATGAAGATACAAGATTGAAGACTTCGTCTCGTGTCCGGATGGGACTCTACTTGGCGTGGAAGGCAAGCTAGAAAATACGAATATGTATATCTCATCCTTTGTAACCGACCTTGTGTAACCCTAGCCCTCTCCAGTGTCTATATAAACCGGAGGGTTTTAGTCCGTAGGACACAATAACATACAATCATACCATAGGCTAGCTTCTAGGGTTTAGCCTCTCTGATCTCGTGGTAGATCTACTATTGTACTACCCATATCATCAATATTAATCAAGCAGGACGTAGGGTTTTACCTCCATCAAGAGGGCCCGAACCTGGGTAAAACATCGTGTTCCCTGCCTCCTGTTACCATCCGCCTTAGACGCACAGTTCGGGACCCCCTACCCGAGATCCACCGGTTTTGACACCGACAGTGGCTGTTTTGAGGAAGATATAAGGAGGCTTATGTGTGATAGAGCGTATCATATCACAGGGTTTGGATGCACCGGCAAAGTTTGCACCGACTCTCAAGGTGAGAAAGGGCAATGCACGGTACCGAAGAGGCTAGCAATGATGGAAGGGTGAGAGTGCGTATAATCCATGGACTCAACATTAGTCATAAAGAACTCACATACTTATTGCAAAAATCTATTAGTCATTGAAACAAAGTACTACACGCATGCTCCTAGGGGGATAGATTGGTAGGAAAAGGCCATCGCTCATCCCCGACCGCCACTCATAAGGAAGACAATCAATAAATACCTCATGCTCCAACTTCGTTACATAACGGTTCACCATACATGCATGCTACGGGAATCACAAACTTCAACACAAGTATTTATACAATCCACAACTACCCACTAGCATGACTCTAATATCACCATCTTTATATGGAAAAACTATTGCAAGGAATCAAACATATCATATTCTGTGATCTACAAGTTTTATGTAGGATTTTATGACTAACCATGTGAATGACCAATTCATGTCATCTCTCTAAATAGATATAAGTGAAGCAAGAGAGTTTAATTATTTCTACAAAATATATGCCCATGCTCTAACAAATATAAGTGAATCAAAAGAGCATTCTACAAATGGCAGTTTTATATGTGAAGAGAAACAGGCCATCCAAACTTCAAATGATATAAGTGAAGCACATGAAGCATTCTATAAAGCCATACTCAAAAGATATAAGTGAAGTGCAATGAGCATTCTATAAATCAAACATGGACTATCTCATACTAGCATGGTGCATAAAAGAAAAGTGAAAACTAAATGCAAAAGATGCTCCAAGATTTACGCATATCATGTGACAAATAAAAATATAGCTCCAAGTGAAATTACCGATGATCGTTAGAAGAAAGAGGGGATGCCTTCCGGGGCATCCCCAAGCTTGGTTGCGTGGGAGTCCTTGAATATTATCTTGGGGTGCCTCGGGCATCCCCAAGATTACGCTCTTGCCACTCCTTATTCCTTCATCCATCATGATCTCTGTCAAACTTGAAAACTTCAATCACACAAAAGTTAACAAAAAGTTCAGTAAGATCCATTAGTATAATAAAGCAAATCACTACTCTAAGTAATGTTACAAACCAATTCATATTTTGTTTTTTGCATTGTAGCTACTGTAATATAACTTTTCCATGGCTTAATCCACTGATAGAAATCGATAGTTTCATCAAAACAAGCAAACTATGCATCAAAAACAGAATCTGCCTTAAACAGGACAGTCTGTAGTAATCTGAACATTCACCATACTTCTGGTACTCCAAAAATTCTCAAACAATTAGGAAAAATGAAAATCTTGTATATAAAGACAGTGCAAAAGTTTCAGAACCATTTGATGTTCCAGTAAAAAAATGTAAAAAATCACGCACTATAGCCAAAGTTTCTATTCTGCACCACACAAACCAACAAGCAATGTAAACATCCTAAAGGCAAATATTAGCACATTATTTTTATAATACAATGGAATTGTACAAGGGGGTAATTATTTTTGTTGAAAAGTTTCCGTAATCAAGATTCACAAAGTTTCCGTGAGCATGAACAAAGTTCAAGGAGCTCCCCCACTTCAACAATGCTTGTCTCTCTCACTTTCACTTTCCTTTTTGAAACGTTTTTGGTTACCCTCTTTATTTTTTTGTTTTTAAACTATATAAAAGCACTCAACAGAAATAAATGACTCTCTAAAACTTCTGGGTTGTATCCCTAGCAGCGCTTTCTTTAAAGCCATTAAGCTAGGCATATAGTGCTCAAGTAATGAATCCACCCAGATCCCAAGGTATATCAAAGCCAATTTGAATCAACAATGATTTGTAATTTAGTAGTGAGCACAAAGCAACATATATCGTGTAATGAAGAAGTCTAACTCTCTACCTGTGCATCGGCATGTCATACAAGAACAATTCATGCACATCAAGTAAAGGCCAATAGATAGCATAAGCAGTTTCTTGCAATTCTATCATGTTGGAAACATAAAGAGGTGGATATGTAGTTCCTCTCTCATAATAATTGCAAGTAGGAGCAGGAAGCACATGCATATTATATCTATCAAAACCATCATGTGTAGTAGTAAAACACAACCCATCAATATAATCCTTAATAAGGGCAAACTTCTCCGATATAGTGTAGTCGGGAGAATTCAAATAGATAATAGGACTATCATGTGTGGGTGCAATAGCAACAATTTCATGTTTAACATAAAGAACTATAGCAAGTTCATCTCCATAAGCATAATTCATATTGGCATCTTGGCCACAAGCATAGCAAGCATCATCAAAAAGGGATATTTCAAAAGAATCAACGGGATCATAACAATCATCATAGCAATCATCCTTCGGTAAGCACGAAGGGAAATTAAACAATGTATGAGTTGAAGAGTTACTCTCATTAGAAGGTGGGCATGGGTAGCTAATCTGCTCTTCCTCCTTTTGTTCTTCGCTCTCCTCATCATCTTTTTCATCCAATGAGTTCACAGTTTCATCAATTTCCTCTTCCATAGACTCCTGCAAAATATTAGTATCTTCTTGGACAGTGGAGACTCTCTCAATAACATCATCAATATCGGAATTGAATTCACAATTTTCATAGCAATATGTAACATAACAAATTTTGAATTTGGAATGTTATACATAGATCATCCATGCATATCATATTTTACTGCATTTCGTTTCGCGAATCCTCGAAATCCTAAGAAACTCAAGGACCCTCGGAGAGAGTTGGGGATTTCCCTGTTTTCATATTTGAGTTTTGTCAAATATTGAAACGAGGATTTTTGGTTTTAACTATTTTTCTCTCCAAAAATATTTCATATTAAAAATATATATGAGAGGATATAATATGACTTCTCCAAAATAAATGAAATATTGGAGGAAAAATATAAAAATCAAATATATGATTTTATTCGGAGTTTATTGCTATTTTATTTGAATTAGAAAAATTGCACGTTTTTCAAAGTTGCATTTTAGGGCCAAGAAAATGTTCATCCTGTGTTAACTATTTTATTTAGACGGTGAAAATTTGTTTTGGCATTTTTAGTTTTTATTTTATTTTCTAGGATTTATTTAGTTCCGGTGAAATTATTTAAAAAAAATGCAGCGCTCGACTGGGCCGAGACCCAGCCGAGCCAGGCCTCCGGCCCACCTCCCCGCGCCGCCGTCTCCCACCTGGAGACCGCGCCCGCCGTGGCCGACTCGGCCACGCGCCCCACTCCTTCCCCAAGCTACGCCCCTCCCCCTTATAAGCCAGAACCGCCCCCCCTGGAGCCCCGAAGCCGCCGCCCCGCCGCTCGCCGCCTGCGTCGCCTGCGCCGCACACCACCGCTCGCTGCTGCCGCCGCCCCGCCGCTGCCGCCACAGCTCACCACCCCGCCGCAGAAGCCGCCGGAGCCGGAGGTATACACCGCCGCCGCCGGTTTTCTCTAGAAAACCGATCCGGTTTCTTTAGAAACCCTAGATCGTTTTTTTTAAATCGGTTCGCCGGGTTTTTCTTGGTTTAGTTACTTTGCAGACGTTCGTCCGTACGTTCGTTCGTACGTTCGTTCTAATGAACGGTGTTCACTCGTTAGCCATAGACAATGAACGTTCGTTCGTTAGCCTGTTCGTCAGTTTTCTTTTTCTCGGATTTTCCGCGATTATTTTTCAATCGTGATTTCTGATCTGATTTTCGTTTTAGTTTATCTTTTCGCTCGTTTATCGGAATCAGGCGATTCAAGCGCCTAGATCTTCACCTCGAAACCCTCCTTCCGTTTAATAAACTTAAACATGATTTTGGTACTGTAAAATATGACCTTAGCCCAGATTAGTAAATAGATCTTGTTTCCTTCTTAGTTTAAGTTTCATTGCTCCGTTTGATTTGATTCTTTTCGCAAACCGGAGTTCTTAACTTGAACTTTCTGGTTAGATCTTCTTATTTGAGATTTACCCGTGTTTTCCTTGCTTGATTGCTTATGTATGCTATTATTTGTTTGCGATAGAACACCCAGAGTGCGAAGCGTGCTACTACGAATCCCTAGGTTTTGCGGATCATCAGCAAGGCAAGTAACACTTTGATCATACCCCTTTATCACCCAGTTTTTATGCATTAGTTCTAGTCCTCAAACATTGCATGGTTAGGATGTGATTAACATGTGGGTTGGGTAGTAGTTGATGAGGTAGAACCTATTACCCTGTTATATTCAAACCTTGGGAGTTACTTCTATGTGTTGCTCATATTGCTATGCTATGCTCGTAGACGTGGTCGGGTGAGTGAAATCCATGACAGATGTGAGATTGATAATTAATGGTTCAACTTAAGGTGGAAACTTGAATACACATCTGGGTGGATTGTTTGTTGGGCACCTGGGGAATCCAGTTTTGTCCTAGGATATCCCGGAGTACCCGTGTGATAATCCTATGGTCCGCCACCCAGGCTCAAAGGGAACTGAGATATTTTCATGCTAGGAACTTGCGTGTGCAGCCACAAGCTATTATGGGATCTAGCATAGTTGAGTTAGTTACGTGAAGCTCCCGAGGAGGTGGATCAGCAGGTAGAGGGATGTAGGTTGGTATGGTCTGCCCGGAGTAAGGGGTTAATGCTTCTGAAAGACTGTGTCTCGGTTATCCGTTTCTCAAACATCATGAAGTGTGAGAAATCCAACGGAGGAGATTGAGTCTTGTGGGGAAAAGTGCGCAAACCTCTGCAGAGTGTATAAACTAATCATGGTTAGTCGTGTCCCTGGTTATGGACATTTTGAGTATCTAGTACTTGGAGTATCCTAAGTATCTCATCACTCTAATTTAATATTGTTGGGTTGTTAATTACTTTAATTGGGATTGAGTTGGAGGAACCTTCTCAATGATGTTTCAACTACCATGATAGTTAAATAAAATCTATTCCTTTGTTGTAGGAAAAAATTGGCTTTTCCAAAAACTATAACCATAGAGCTGTCCACCAGCCAAATATGCATGTAGTGATAGCTTTATTCTGTTCTTGCTCTATTGTGTTATTTTGCCAGCATATTCCATGTGCTGACCCATTTTCGGGCTGCAACATATTATGTTGCAGAATTTTTAGACGAGGAGTAAGGTTCGTTAGGTCATTGACGTGCAGCTCAGCTATGTCGTTGGAGTTGATGGACTCACTTTATCTTCCAAGCCTTCTGCTGTTATCGTATTAGATGGCCTTAAGCCATGTTTATTGTAATAAGTTCTCTTTTGAGACATTCGATGTAATAAGTGTGTGATTGCTACTCTGTTATAAATCCTCGAGTACTGTGTGTGTCAGCATAACCGATCCAGGGATGATACTGAAGCACAGAGACTTGACCGTTTGAGGTCGGGTCGCTACAAGATGGTATCAGAGCACACGCTGAGTGTAGGACACGACCACTAAGCTAAAGCCCTAGATCACTATTCTCTTCTCATTTCTGACTCCGCTCCATTTTCTACTCTTTAGGATGGTGAACGCAAGGAACAAGTTTGCACAACCGGATGAAGACGCCCCCTTTGGACGACACTTGAAGGAAGTCACTAGGTACCTGAACATTGGAATACCAAGCTTCACCGGGACTTACAATGCCACCTTACCAGAAGAGGAGCGATGTATGATTCAAGTTCAAGTTCCAGGAAGGACATTCACGCTAGTCACTAAACCCATGGAGTTTTCCTTCGATGCACCAACCTGGAGTCTAGGAAAGAGTATGGCAGCTCACATCACCATGGGACGCATTGGAGAAGTTTATTATAAGGAGCTTAAGGATACTATCTATCAGATTTGTGGGCGCCGAGATGAGCAATGGGAGATGATCAGCACCAGGAAGGATAGATCAATTGCAGCTTTCATCCAGGAGTTAAACCAACACATTCGTCGCCAGGAGAACCAGATGTGCGCAGGAATGATAGACCTAATGAAGGTGATGACTAGAATCACGGAATTGGAGGAAGAACTTAAGGCTACACATGAAGATTATGAGGAGGAAATCGTCGTATTAGTGGAGAAGAATGACGATCTGGAAAGGAAACTAGGAGTATTCATGGGAGACCCCGCACCAGGAGGAGAAGACGAAGAACCCAAGGAGATTCGCTCGGAGGACTACATTATCATTGACGACACTGACACGGACCCCGACGATAGCGACGATGACTATGAAGACGAAGCTGGAGCAGACATCATGGAGTCTTCAACCGATGAATATTTTTAGTAGACCACCATGTGAGTAGTAGTATTCCACCATGTATATAGTATAGTCCGAGCACTTTTGTAACGATAGTTAGATCGATTGTATGCCCTTGCTTGATTGATTGAGTGAATGATTGTGTTTGTCTCATGTGCATATGGGTAGTGTTTTCTCATTAGACCTCATTCTATTCTAATCTCTCCCCTCTAAACCCATCAGATGCCTCCGAGACGTGACCCCGGATTTACTTTCCCACTGGAGCTCACTCAGTTGATCCAGTAGCAGAATACGCTGATGCAGTTGTTAGTTCAGAACCAAGGCAACAACAACAACAATCCGCCGCCACCACCAGTTGATAACTTAGCCCATTTTTTGAGGTTGCAGCCGCCGATGTCTTCCAGTAGCATCGAGCCCATAGTAGCAGATGATTGGCTCCGCAGGATTGGAAGGGAGTTAACCACTGCAGGATGTACCGATGCTGAGAAGGTGCGTTTTGCCGCACATCAGTTGGATGGACCAGCAGCCTCATGGTGGGAGAATTACACTGTCACTTACCCTATAGCCACTGTTACATGGGATCACTTTCAGCAAGCTTTCCGTACAACCCATGTCTCAACTGGAGCTATGAGTATGAAGAAGCGTGAGTTTCGCAACTTACGCCATGGGAACCGTACTGTGGCCCAGTACGCGGATGAGTTTAGCAAGTTATCTCGCTATGCCCCTGATGATGTGGCCACAGATGCCGCAAAGTAGGAGAAGTTTATGCAAGGGCTGAATGATGAGATGAGCATGCAGTTGATGGTGGCAACATTCAATAACTACCAGGAGTTGGTAGATAAGGCTCTTATGATTGAAGAGAAGCAACAGCAGATCTAGAGCCGTAAGAGGAAATATGGACAAGGAAGGTATAATTCAGGAGCTCAACAGAAACCTCGCCTAACCCCAAACACAGGAGGACTTGTTCATAACCATGGAGGCCACACCCACAATGGAGGAAGTAACCATAATCATACTAGCCCAAGGAATGGGTATGGGAATGGAGCAAGCAACAATCAGAACCGTCCCAATCTAGCCACACCCGCCAAGAGAGACCTAAGCCACGTTACTTGTTTCAAGTACGGGAAGACTGGATATTATGCCACTTAGTGCCCTAAAGCGAAGAATGGAAATGGCAATGGGAGCACTGGAAAGAACCCCAATCCATTCAACAAAGGACAAGTGAACCACGTTAACGTGGAGGAGGTTGAAGAGCAGCCAGATGTAGTTATTGGTAAGTTTTTGGTTAAGTCTTTTTACCGCCCTTGTTCTTTTTGATACAGGTGCATCGCATTCATACATATCAATGGAATTTGTGGATAAGTTTAAACTACCAACCCAAACCCTTAGGACCCCTCTGTTAGTAAGTTTACCTGGAGCTGAGTATATGGCTAGTCGATGGTGCGACCAGATACCCTTAACCATTGGTAGCCATGTTTTTCCGTCCGACCTAATAATCTTGGAGTCACAAGGATTGGATGTGATATTAGGCATGGACTGGATGTCAAAGTATGGAGGAAGCATTGACTGTGTTAGTAAGTCAATTTGTCTCACCACCCTTGAGGGAAAAAGGATCAAATATGTATCTAGGCATGCGCCAAGGAGTAGCCAAGTGAATACCCTCACGGGAATTGTTCAGGAGGAAGTGCCTGTAGTTAAGGATTACCCAGATGTTTTTCCAGAGGAGTTACCAGGCATGCCACCGGATCGAGACATTGAGTTTTTGATAGAGCTATTGCCAGGTACTGGGCCTATATCGAAGCGACCATATTGGATGCCTGCAAATGATCTGGAGGAGATTAAGAAATAGATCAAGGAGTTATTCGAGAAAGGTTACCTTCAACGGAGCTCATCACCATGGGGAGCCCCAGTCCTTTTGGTCGAGAAGAAGGATAAGTCTATAAGACTGGTTGTTGATTATCGTGCGTTAAATGAGGTGACGATCAAGAACAAATACCCACTGCCGATGATCAATGATTTGTTTGACCAGCTACAAGGAGCCAAGGTGTTTTCAAAGATCGATCTGCGATCTGGATATCACCAGCTGAAGATACGAGAGAAGGATATACCAAAGACAACATTCACCACACGGTACGGGTTGTATGAATATACGGTCATCTCGTTTGGACTGACTAACGCCCCTGCCTACTTCATGAGCATGATGAACAAAGTGTTCATGGAATATTTGGATAAGTTTGTTGTGGTGTTCATCGATGATATAATGGTATACTCGAAGAACAAGGAGGAGCACGAAGAGCATTTGCGTTTAGTTCTCGAGAAACTCAGGGAACATCAGTTGTATGCCAAGTACAACAAATGCGAGTTTTGGATGAAGGAAGTCAGATTCCTTGGACATGTTATATCTAGAGAAGGTGTAGCAGTAGATCCCAGTAAGGTTCAGTCAGTCACTGAATGGTTGGCACCCACTTCAGTTAGCGAGATCTGCAGTTTTCTTGGACTCGCAGGATACTATCAGAGATTCATTGATAATTTTTCCAAATTTGCGAAGCCAATGACGGAGTTATTGAAGAAGGATACCAAATTTAAGTGGACAGAAGAATGTGAAGTGAGTTTTTAGGAGTTAAAGAAACGCTTGACCACAACCCCAGTGCTGATTCTGCCGGATATACGCAGAGAGTTTCAAGTGTATTGCGATGCCTCTCGCCTAGGACTTGGAAGTGTGCTTATGCAGGACGGAAAAGTTGTTTCATATGCCTCACGAGAACTAAAACCGCACGAATTGAATTATGCCACGCATGATTTGGAGTTGGCTGCCTTAGTGCATGCGTTGAAGACTTGGAGACATTACCTTATTGGAAACCGTTGTGATGTGCACACGGATCATAAGAGTTTGAAGTACATTTTCACACAGAAGGAGCTGAACCTTAGGAAGAGAAGATGGTTGGAGCTTATAAAGGATTATGACATGAAGCTTCAATATCATCCAGGCAAAGCCAATGTCGTAGCCGATGCTTTGAGTCGGAAGAGTTATGCTAATACCCTAGTGAGCACGGGATTGCCAAAGGAGTTAGCAGAGGATCTCAGGGAACTTCGACTGGAGATTGTTCCTAGAGGTTTTGTTGCAACAATGGAGGTTCAGTCTACATTGTTAGGAAAAATTCGAGAAGCTCAGAAGGATGACAAAGAGATTGCCGAGATAAAAGAGAGAATGAGCGAAGGAAAGGCCAAAGGTTTTCGTGAGGATGAGCACGACACCTTATGGTTTGAGGACCGTGTTTATGTGCCCAATGATACAGAGATCAGGAAGTTAATACTTCAGGAGGCTCATGACTCACCATACTCGATACACCCCGGAAACACCAAGATGTATTTGGAACATTTCTGGTGGACTAGTATGAAGAAGGATATTGCCGAGTATGTAGCTGTATGCGATGTGTGTCAAAGAGTGAAGGTAGAGCGTCAAAAGCCGGCAGGATTGTTACAGCCGATGCCGATACCCGAATGGAAGTGGGATAAACTTGGCATGGATTTTATCACCGGATTACCCAGGACCAAATCAGGATATGATTCTATATGGGTAGTAGTTGATCGCTTGACCAAAGTAGCTCACTTTATCCCGGTGAAAACCACCTATACAAGTGCAAAGTTGGCCAAAATATATATGACCAGGATCGTATGTCTGCATGGAGTTCCAAGGACCATCGTATCAGATAGAGGAACACAGTTTACTTCAAAGTTTTGGCATCAGCTGCACCAAACTTTGGGGACAAGGTTGGAGTTCAGTACAACATTCCACCCGTAGACCGATGGACAGACCGAGAGAGTCAACCAGATTCTGGAGGACATGTTGAGGGCCTGTGCACTAGATTATGGATCTAGTTGGGATGACAATTTGCCTTACGCTGAGTTCTCATACAACAATAGCTACCAAGCCAGTTTGAAAATGGCACCGTTCGAAGCCCTGTATGGACGAAGGTGCAGAACACCGTTGATGTGGGATGAAGTTGGAGACCGATAGTTGTTTGGACCAGATTTGATCAACGAGTCTGAAGAAAAGGTTAAGCTGATCCGAGATAGACTAAAGGTAGCTCAGTCCAGGCAGAAGAGTTATGTAGATTCGAAACGCAAGGAAATAACCTATGAAATTGGAGACAGAGCATATCTACGAGTGTCACCACTGCGAGGAGTAAGGTTCGTTAGGTCGTTGCCGTGCAGCTCAGCTATGCCGTTGGAGTTGATGGACTCACTTTATCTTCCAAGCCTTCCGCTGTTATCGTATTAGATGGCCTTAAGCCATACTTATTGTAATAAGTTCTCTTTTGAGACATTCGATGTAATAAGTGTGAGATTGCTGCTTTGTTATAAATCCTCGAGTACTGTGTGTGTCAGCATTAACGATCCAGGGATGACACTGAAGCACAGAGACTTGACCGTTTGAGGTCGGGTCGAGTACTGCGAGGAGTGAAACATTTTGGAGTTAAGGGAAAGTTAGCCCCGAGATTTGCAGGACCATATCGAATTTTGGAACGTATGGGAGAAGTTGCCTACAAGTTGGAGTTACCTGAAGGACTGTCAGGAGATGATGTATTTCATGTTTCATAGCTGAAGAAGTGTCATGCTGAGATGGTCGATATACCATTGAGAGATACAGTGCCCTTGGAGGCAATTCAGTTGGAGAGTGATCTGACCTATGAGGAGAAGCCAGTCAGGATTCTATAATTTGCTAGCCGAGTCACCCGCAGCAAAGTTATCAAGTTTTGCAAAGTTCAGTGGAGCCACCGTACCGAGGATGAAGCCACCTGGGAATGAGAGGATGATCACCGCAAAGACCACCCACACCTATTCTCTAGCCAACCCGAATCTCGAGGGCGAGATTCATCTTAAGGGGGGTAGGTTTGTAACATCCCAAATTTTCAATTTGGAATGTTATACATAGATCATCCATGCATATCATATTTTACTGCATTTCGTTTCGCGAATCCTCGAAATCCTAAGCAACTCAAGGACACTCGGAGAGAGTTGGGGATTTCCCTGTTTTCATATTTGAGTTTTGTCAAATATTGAAACGAGGATTTTTGGTTTTAACTATTTTTCTCTCCAAAAATATTTCATATTAAAAATATATATGAGAGGAGATAATATGACTTCTCCAAAATAAATGAAATATTGGAGGAAAAATATTAAAATCAAATATATGATTTTATTCAGAGTTTATTGCTATTTTATTTGAATTAGAAAAATTGCACGTTTTTCAATGTTGCATTTTAGGGCCAAGAAAATGTTCATCTTGTTCTAAATATTTTATTTAGACGGTGAAAATTTGTTTTGGCATTTTTAGATTTTTATTTTATATTCTAGGATTTATTTAGTTTCGGCGAAATTATTAAAAAAACGCAGCACCCGACTGGGCCGAGGCCCAGCCGAGCCAGGCCGCCGGCCCACCTCCCCGCGCCACCGTCTCTCACATGGAGACCGCGCCCGCCACCGCCGCACGCTGTGGCCGACTCGGCCACGCGCCCCGCCCTTCCCCAAGCCACGCCCCCTCCCCCTTATAAGCCGGACCCGGGGCCCCCCCTTGGAGCCCCGAAGCCGCCCGCCCCGCCGCTCACCGCCTGCGCCGCCGCCGCCTCTCGCCGCCTGCACCGCACGCCGCCGCCGCCGCTTGCCGCTGCAGCCGCACGCCGCTTGCCGCTGCTGCCGCACGCCACCGCCACCGCTCGCCGCTGCCGCAGCCCCGCCGCTGCCGCCGCACCTCGCCGCCCCGCCGCGGAAGCCACCGGAGCCTGAGGTATACGCCACCGCTGCTGGTTTTCTCTAGAAAACCGATCCGGTTTTTTAGAAACCCTAGATCATTTTTTTAAAAATGGTTCGCCGGCTTTTTCTCGGTTTAGTTACTTTGCGGACGTTCGTCCGTACGTACATTCCAACAAACGGTGTTCACTCATTAGCCACAGACAACGAACATTCGTTCGTTAGCCTGTTCGTCAGTTTTCTTTTTCTCGGATTTTCCGCAATTATTTTTCAATCGCGATTTTTGATCTGATTTTCGTTTTAGTTTATCTTTTCGCTCGTTTATCGGAATCAGGCGATTCAAGCGCCTAGATCTTCGTCTCGAAACCCTACTTCCGTTTAATAAACTTAAACATGATTTTGGTACTGTAAAATTTGACCTTAGCCTAGATTAGTAAATGGATCTTGTTTTCTTTGCAGTTTGAGTTTTGTTACTCCGTTTGATCTGATTCTTTTCGCAAACCGGAGTTCTTAACTTGAACTTTTTGGTTAGATCTTCTTATTTGAGATTTACCCGTGTTTTCCTTGCTTGATTGCTTATGTATGATATTATTTGTTTGCGATAGAACACCCAGAGTGCGAAGCGTGCTACTATGAATCCCTAGGTTTTGCGGATCATCAGCAAGGCAAGTAACACTTTGATCATACCCCTTTATCACCCAATTTTCATGCATTAGTTCCAATCCTCAAACATTGCATGGTTAGGATGTGATAAACATGTGGGTTGGGAAGTAGTTGATGAGGTAGAACCTATTACCCTATTATATTCAAACCTTGGGAGTTACTTCTACGTGTTGCTTATATTGCTATGATATGCTCATAGACGTGGTTGGGTGAGTGAAATCCATGACATATGTGAGATTGCTAATTAATGGTTCAACTTAAGGTGGCAACTTGAATACACATCTGGGTGGATTGTTTGTTGGGCACCTAGGGAATCCAGTGTTGTCCTAGGATATCCCGGAGTACCCGTGTGATAATCCTATGGTCCGCCACCCAGGCTCAAAGGGAACTGAGATATTTTCACGCTAGAAACTTCCATGTGCAGCCACAAGCTATTATGGTCTCTAGCATAGTTGAGTAAGTTGCATGAAGCTCCCGAAGAGGTGGATCAGCAGGTAGAGGGATGTAGGTTGGTATGGTCTGCCTGGAGTAAGGGGTCAATGCTTCTGAAAGACTGTGTCTCGGTCATCCGTTTCTCAAACATCATGAATTGCGAGAAATCCAACGGAGGATATCGAGTCTTGTGGGGAAAAGTGCTCAAACCTCTGCAGAGTGTATAAACTAATCATGGTTAGCCGTGTCCCCGGTTATGGACATCTTGAGTATCTAGTACTTGGAGTATCCTAAGTATCTCATCACTCTAATTTAATATTGTTGGGTTATTAATTACTTTAATTGGGATTGAGTTGGAGGAACCTTCTCAATGATGTTTCAACTACCATGATAGTTAAATAAAATCTATTCCTTTGTTGTAAGGAAAAATTGGCTTTTCGCAAAAAATATAACCATAGAGCTTTCCACCGGCCAAATATGCATGTAGTGATAGCATTATTCTGTTCTTGCTCTATTGTGTTATTTTGCCAGCATATTCCATGTGCTGGACCGTTTTCGGGCTGCAACGTATTATGTTGCAGACTTTTCAGACGAGGATTAAGGTTCGTTAGGTCGTTGCCATGTAGCTCAGCAATGCCATTGGAGTTGATGGACTCACTTTATCTTCCAAGCCTTCTGTTGTTATCGTATTAGATGGACTTAAGCCATATTTATTGTAATAAGTTCTCTTTTGAGACATTCGATGTAATAAGTGTGTGATTGCTACACTGTTATAAATCCTCGAGTACTGTGTGTGTCAGCATTACCGATCCAGGGATGACACTGAAGCACAGATACTTAACCGTTTGAGGTCGGGTTGCTAAACAATATTGAAGTATAGCAAAATTTTCATGTCTGTAAACAACATCATCAAGATTTTCACACTCTTTAAACAAAGATTCAATTTCATAAGCACCCATAAAAGCAACGAATTCTTCTATTCGTTCCACATCATAATAAGAAGCCAAGGTTTCATCATCATTAAATTCACATGAAAAGGGAAGGTGTGGAGCCTTCATCGTAGAGCATCAAGTATAATCATATCTCAAGCATAGTTGCCGATCATACCAATGAAACATATAAATTTGATCCCATAATAGTTTCCCTTTTTGAGTCAAGCGATAATCCCTAAAGTATTCACGTTGATCCAATGTTACTCCCATTATAAAGTTGAATGTGGTTTTCTCAGGATTATCAAAGTAGTACATAATATCTTTCACATAATGAGCATCGAGGGTTTTAGGAGGTTCCCCATCTCCATGAGTAGCAAGTAAACCTAATTTGTTTGGTATTTCGTGTTCCATATCCATAACTAAAGATACAAAACAACTTAGAACAGCAAATAAAAATTACTTAGTGATAAAGCAAACAAGCACACACGAGAATATTCACCCCACGCTATTGCTCCCCGGCAACGGCGCCAGAAAATGGTCTTGATAACCCACAAGTATAGGGGATCAATTGTAGACTCTTTCGATAAGTAAGAGTGTTGAACCAAACGAGGAGCTAAAGGTAGAACAAATATTCCCTCAAGTTCTATCGACCACCGATACAACTCTACGCACGCTTAACGATCGCTTTACCTAGAACAAGTATGAAACTAGAAGTACTTTGTAGGTGTTGTTGGATAGGTTTGCAAGATAATAAAGAGCGCGTAAATAAAAAGTAGGGGCTGTTTAGATGAAGACACAACTAAGTTAGTTTTAGTAGAGAGCTTGTTGTCACACAAGAAAGTTATTTATCCCTAGGCAATCGATAACTAGACCGGTAATCACTATTGCAATTTTATTTGAGGGAGAGGCATAAGATAACATACTTTCTCTTCTTGGATCATATGCACTTATGATTGGAACTCTAGCAAGCATCCACAACTACTAAAGATCATTAAGATAAAACCCAACCATAGCATTATAAGGCATCAAGTCCTCTTTATTCCCATACGCAAACAACCTACTTTCTCGGGTCTGTGTTTCCATTACTCACGCCACCCACCATAAGAAAATTATGAACATATTGAAAACCCTACAGCGGGGATCCCTCATGCTTGCGCGACACGGAGAGCACCATAGGACAGCACCAATAATAAAACATGCAACTCAAACCAATCACGATCATCAATTAACCCATAGGACAAAATGGATCTACTCAAACATCATAGGATAGCCATACATCATTGGGAAATAATATATAGCATTGAGCACCATGTTTAAGTAGAGATTACAGCGGGTAAAAGAGGGTTACACCGCTGCATAGAGGGGGGAGAGTTGGTGATGATGGCGGTGAAGTTATTGGTGTAGATTGCGGTGATGATGATGGCCCCGGCGGTGTTCCGGCGCCACCGGGAGAGAAGGGGAGAGGGCCCCCCTTCTTCTTCTTCTTCCTTTACCTTCCCCCTAGATGGGAGAAGGGTTTCCCTCTGGTCCATGGCCTCCATGGCATGGGAGGGGCGAGAGCCCCTCCGAGATTGGATCCGTCTCTCCGTCTCTCTCTTTTTCTGCGTTCCAGATTCTGCCCTTGCACCGTTTCTTAAATTCCTGGAGATTCGTATCTCCGATTGGGCTGAATTTTGGACACGGTTTTTATCCGGATATTAGATTTCTTGTGGCGAAAGAAGGGCAACAACCGCCTTAGGGGGTGTCCACGAGGGTCAGGGGCGCGCCTATCCCCCTGGGGCACGCCCCCCTGCCTCGTGGGCCCCTCAAGCATCATCTCGTGTTGATTTCACTCCCCAAAATTCACATATATTCCAAAAAAATCTTTGTCAGTTTTTATCCCGTTTGGACTCCGTTTGATATGGATTTTCTGCGAAACAAAAAACATGCAACAAACAGGAACTGACACTGGGCACTGGATCAATACGTTAGTCCCAAAAATAGTATAAAAAGTTGCCAAAAGTATATGAAAGTTGTATAATATTGGCATGGAACAATAAAAAATTATAGATACGATGGAGACGTATCAGCCGCCACCCACATCAAACTCTAGAGATGGATCCTGATCCTGATATGGGAGATGTAACACAGGAGGAGGGAGAGGGCATTGAGGTGAGGCCTCCAGCAGCACAGCTGAGGACGAGGAGGAGGAGGCGCAGGCAGAGGGAAGAGGTGGCCACCCAAGATGAGCAGGAGCAAGAGTACTACCGCCGGCTCTCCGAGGTGCTGTGGAAGTGTAGCGATGAACAGCTCGAGCTTGTTTTCCGTGATGGAAGCGGAAGGAGCTTCATGCAGATCGTTGCTTGGGCGAGGAGAAGAGCAGTCATGGCTCCTCATCCAGCTACTCAGGCAAAGTGGGATCGTTTCTTCCAGCGTTATGACTGATCTGTTTTCTCTATCTATCTATCTATCTATCTATCTATCTATCTATCTATCTATCTATTTATCTATCTATCTATCTATCTATCTATCTTCCTATCTATGTATAAGTGGTGTTCTTTGTAAGATCTGAATGAGAATCAATGTGTATATGGTACTGTGTGCTACTATGAACTTATTTATGAATATCTATATGTATGCTACTCCGGATCTTTCTGTGCTTCTCTGAATCAATGTGAATATGAATATCTCTGAATCAAATTTCGTAGACTTCATATTGAAAATTTTGCATCTCACAAAGACAAGATGATTATAGAACCGTGCTTCCGGCGTGGAACGGATTCTTTTAGTGTATGTGTGCCGTAAAAAATTAAAACACGGACGGGCACGCCCGTGCCTGGTCTGCATCTCGTATAATCACGTCTTTACATGCTATTGAAGCACTTGGAATCACGGGCGTGCCTGTGTGGCATGTAGAACAGCATGCATCGTATCACTTCACGACCGTTGTGTGGTACGTGGCAAACCGGGCGTCTGCCATGGCCATGCCTGTGTGACAGGTAGAACAGTGCGTCTCGTATCACTTTCCTACGAAGGCATGATCATGTGTGTGGTTCTTAACAAACCGTGGCTCTACCATCACTTCACCTGCTTGCTTTTGTCTGTGAGTGTTTCGGCAGAATCATCTGCAAGGCAGAGGCACGACCTTGAATCTACTTAACTTTTAAACGGTCTTTAATTGTCAACGTGCCCGTGGAAAATTTTACAGCTTACAAAGGCAAGATGAGTGTAGAACTGTGTTTCCGGCATTGAACAGATTCTTCAGAGTAATGTGTGTGGTAAATAATTAAAACACGGAGGGGCACACCCGTGCTTGGTCTGCGTGTACAACAGTGCATCTCATACCATCAAAGTCTCAATTCAATGTTTCAAGCAGCCATCGGCCATTTACTTGTTTTTCTTGTTACGAGTAGTACTTAACCCGGACCATCCTGTCAGAAAAAGAGAAGTAATTAATGTGGACCCCTCCGCTCCCCGCCGTGGGTATTTAAGTCATTTCGTGGGTCGACAGGATGTAATCCATTTATCCAGATCCACCTCAGTGAGCATTGGTCGTGGGCGGCGCCACCCCAGCAACGGAGGTGGAGATGGAAAGCGCTGCTCGTAGCATCAAGAGGTCAAGAGTGGCGCCACCGACGACGCCGCCTTCTGGTGGTGTGCTGGTCGTCGGAGGGGATGGAAGTGGCGACCGTCCTCCCTCTCAATCCGAGGAGGAAGAAGAGGGATGTCGTGTAGACCGTATCAGCGATCTTGCCGACGGCGTCCTAGGTGAGATCATCTCTCGTCTTCCCATAAAGGATGGCATCCATACTTGAATCCTCGCACGTCGCTGGCGTCCCTTGTGGCCCATCGCTCCTCTGAATCTCGACTGCCGCGAGATCCCTGTACCACGTCTTTTTAACGCCCTAGAAACAGTTCATATCGAGACCATATCTCAGCTGTCCGCCTTCATCGACGAGCGCGTCCGTAAAGGCTATTCCAGTACTCGGCTCTGTGGAAATCATGTCGGGAATGTTGTCAGTCTTCCGGAATCCATTCTGTCCGGCCATGCTGGCTCGGTTAGACGCCTCTCTATCCCGGCGTGCTACCTACAGTGTAGACCCTCCATCGTTGATACCTGGCTCCGATCCTGGAAGCTGAACAATATCCAAGTTCTTGAGTTCTACTACCTCTGCCCTAAATTTCTGACCCAAGAGGTAACACTACTGGATCTATGCACTTCAACTACGCCCTCGGCACCGGAGTCCATGTTTTGGTTTTCCTCCTCTCTCGACACCCTCGGCTTTGCTCTTTGCCAAATACCAGACAATTACATAGGGACGCTTAAGCAACCACTGGAGAAAAGACTCTCGCTTGTGGAGGTTGATATATCAGACGCCTCGCTGCAAAGCATAATCCACTCTAGTTGCCCTGCACTCGAGTCTCTCCTGCTTGTTTGCAATAGAGGAGGTCGTCGCGTCATAGTAAACTCATCTAACCTTGTAAGAATTGGCATTTGTTGTCCACATGGAGAACTCATTATCAAGGACGCCCCTTCGCTTTGACGGTTGATTGTTGATTGTCTAGTCTACGACTGTTCGATAACCGTTGTCTCTGCACCTAAACTGGAGACGTTGGGTGAATTCGTGTTCATGTCTCCCTCGACGTGTCTTGATGTACTAACTTTACTTGATACTGGAACAAAGCTGCACTTGATACGATGTTTATTCTATTAGTTTGATGGTCTATGTTCTATTCTTCATGCAGAGTCAGGACTTCGAGGTAACCGGTGTCTCTGCGTCTGAACCGTATCCATGCCGTCTCACGTGTCTTGAGGTATTGAGTTTTCACGATACTTCCAGCTTCACTTTGTTTGTGAGGAAACAAGTTTTATTTCATCCAACCTTTATTCTATTAGTTTTGTGATTCATCTGCTGTTAATTTTCATCAAGGGTTTGAAGGCAGTCAGTCTAACAACAATGCGTCAATCTGTCAAGACCTTGCTTATCTACATGTCTTATAAGGTGGACATCATCGTTGAATTGCTGCAGTGCTTTCCAAAACTGGAGAACTTTTTTGTCGAGGTGATGATCTTCAGAAATGTGCAAACTGTAGTACTCGTTCCGTTTCAAAATTCTTATCTTAATTTTGACTGGAATTGATGCACCCGTATCTACACATGATTTATTGTTAGATACATCCATATATAGACAAGTCTATGTCTAACTTCTTGTTACGGAGGTGGTAGAACTAATTGTTTCATTCCGTTTTTTTATGGTCTGTATCCCTTTTTACATACACTAAGTATTTTTAACCTATCATTTATATTTTAGGGATCATTGATTTATCATGGTGAAAAAAACAAATGGCGTCTTAAGCACCGGCAGTTTCTCAAACATCGCGACGTTTGTTTGAAGACAATATCGCTGGAAGATTATGTTTGCTCCGGGAGTTACACCGAATTTGCGACGTTCTTTGTTCTTAGTGCAAAGGATCTAGAGACCATCACCATTAAGTTTACCTCCCCTCCCGCAGAGTTCACAGGAGTATTTTACGAAAAGCAACAAAGGGTTCTAGAGTGGCATAGAAGGGCTTCTAAACGTGCACGTCTTAGATTATCATCAAGTTGCAGCCACACGCGCCCGCTTTTAAGGAAGAGGGTTGTTGAATACCTGGATTTGACGGTTTCGTTCACGTGTGGATGCTGAAATCAGGCCTTGTGTTAGTTGTCCAGGTGTATGGAGTTATTTGTTGTTGCGTTCTTTTGAGCTTGGGTTTTATGTAAACTTTATTAGACAACCGTTGTAGTCTTTGCACCGTGTGTAGGCTTGTCTGTTTTTGTGTTCCGCGCAGCCATGAAGGAAATGTGTGCTTTTGCGGCTTTGTATGGGCCGAAGGACCATAAAATGGTTAAGAGACATAAAGTAGATTTAATTTTTCAGTGGAGAGATGCACGCTGTATGTGTAACCGTGTTGTGTTGTATGTATGATAGTGCCTGTCTTATGTACCTGTCATGCACACAATGCATGCACAACCGTGCCTGTGTTGCAGGTAGAGCGGTGCTTCTCATATGTACCTACCATACACACTGAGGAGCTACAGTTGAGCCTTGCACTGATGGAGCTGCATTTGAGCCGTTGCACTATTTCTACTCCTTGTACCGTGGTTATAAAAAATGGCTTGTAAGTTTATTTGGTGCAGTTGTAGAAACAAAACAAATTTAAGTAGAACCAATTTTGCTCGTTTAGGTATTTTTATTACTCAGCTGAGAAAATATTATAAGGGCGATAGGTTTGCTTGTAAATTTTCGCAGCCGTTTCTTTATGAAGTTGGACGGTGTCAGAATATAACCATGCGTCTCTGTTGCGACACAGGAGAGATGAAAAGAGCTGAAAGCATAGGCAGCCACCACAACGGTCAACCAAACCTGTTTCGCGGGGCGTTACATAGTGCCTCTGGTGACCGTACAACCGAGTTTCTACTCAATAGGCGACGCCCAAATGCGTCTCGAGGATTCTAGCCGTGACACTATAGACTCACAACCATGCTTTTGACCTTGTCACGACATCGTGATGTTCATTCTCTGCTTGAATAACGTGCCTTCCAGAGCCACCCTACTGTGCGCGTGGCAAAGTGAACTTATAGACGAGGAACCCTCGCCAGCCTGGATCTCCTGCAGTGTCTAGACACTGGGTTCCGCAATAGTCTCCTCCTGCCCAGCCATGGCGGAGAGGGTCAGGATGGAGAGTAGCAAGAGGAATGGATGGCCTGTCGGCGGGCAGAGGGGGGATGAGTGTGTGGCTAGGGTTTAGAGACCCCGTCCGACTTAAATAGCCGGAGCCTAGCCTCGGGCGAAGAGCCAGAGCCACCGTAAGAGACGCTCCTCGGACCCTTGGGTTTTCGGGGCGGCGCCACGTGGCGTTCATATCCGAACACGAGGAGACACCCATCGAGCCGTTGGGTTTCCATGATAAACGCACAAGCGTGGCTCCGTGTAAAAAGCAAGCATGCCTTCCTAGGCCGCCCAACCATGCCTCTCCTAGTGATAGAGTCAACAGAATCATTTGGAACACAAAGAGACACGAACGTGACTCTGGATAATTAAAGGTCAATGCGTTTGTGGGCTTGACAACCGTGCATGTGACCTGAAACACTGAGACACAGAAAGTCGCCTTCATGTGTGAAGGACCGTGATGCTACTAAACACAGAAAGTCGCCTTTGTTCATTTGAGTTAAAATCTCCCAATGAAAACAATTGTAACACAGATAGTTGCTTGTCACTCTGCAGGACTTAATGACCATTTGTTTACTAATATAATTGAAGCAATTACATAATAGCGTGTTGTCAGGGCCGTTCTTCTGCAATCAATGCTTGTCTGTAAGTAATTAAAATATAGAGCATTTGCTACCCTGTTGGTACACAGAATCTGTTTTCTCTATCTATCTATCTATCTATCTATCTATCTATCTTCCTATCAATCTATAAGTGGTGTTCTTTGTAAGATCTAAATGAGAATTAATATGTATGGTACCATGTGCTACTCTGAAATTATTTGTGAATATATCTATGTATGGTACTCCGGATTTTTGTGTGCTTTTCTGAATCAATATTAATATAAATATTTCTGAATCAAATTCTAGTGACTTCATGGTTAACATTCCCGTGGAAAAAATTTCAGCTCACAGAGGCAAGATGAGTATAGAACCGTGCTTCTGGCGTGGAACATAATCTTTTAATGAATTTGTGCCGAAATTAATTAAAACATGGAGAGGCACGCCCGTGCCTGGTTTGCGTGTAACAACAGTGCATCTTGTACCATCAAAACCGTGGCTATATTTAATGTTTCAAGCCCGTGACCCGAAACACTGAAACAGAGAATGCCAGGAACGTCCACGCCTTCATGAGTGCACAAGTCATGACTCTAGTTGGTACACAGAACCGTGGTTGTAGAGACTTCACGCCCGTGCTTTCAGAAACAACGTTTGTTGAATCGGGCATTCCGTCCCTAACTTCAATCCAGTGCGAACTAACATTGCCTTCGAGTTGGACTGACGAGCCTCTAGATTATCTGGTGAGCAAGCTCGTTGACGATGTATCTTTATGTATTAATCAATAAAGCTAGCCATGATGGCCTTCCCTAAAAAAGTTGCCTCATTACAACGAACCTAGAAACCAAAATACATTTGTTAACAAATTTACTAACAACAAAATTTCCCAACACAAAATAAGAAACTTCTAGTCCACTGCTTAATTGCTTCAGGTACAACGATCAGGGTCACTGCTATCTACCAAGTCCCCAGAGACTGCTTGTTCGTTTGGTGGGCATGCAGTCCCTCAGTCTCCTTTTTTCATACCCTCTGATTGCTCCATCATTCGGTCGTGCTCAATGATGAGCTCCTTCTCATTCATAAGATCTGCGGTGGAAGCTTTGCTCTACTTATTTAGCTTCCTTTAGTGCTCGATGGCCCTCAACAGCACACCATTCGCAGCCACCTCCAGTTTGTAATGCCTCTTCGAGGACTTGATGACATCAACCGCGTCATTCTTTTTAATTAAGGCAATGGTGTCACCGAGCATCTTATTCATCTGGTCAAAGGCGGAGGTCTTAGGCTGATCGTCTCCGAGATGAAACTGCTTGTGTGACTTACTTCCTAGAGACTTTTCATTATGTTGTTGGGCGCGCAGTTCCTCGATCTCCATTCTCAAACTCTCTGATTCATTCACTAGACGGTCACGCTTAATGAGGAGCTTCGCCTTCTCATACCTAAGATCTGCGATGCTGGCTTTGCTCTCGTCGTACAGCTCCTTCCAGCTGTAGAGGTTCTTCTCCAGCATCGCTATCTCATGACGGCTCTCCTCGCGGAACTCCCTACAGCCCTCAATGGCCTTCAACAGCTCATCATTCTCAGCCTTTTCGCGCTCGTACTGCTTCTTCCAGAAGTTGATGATGTCCACTGGATTATCCTGCTGAACTAAGACCCAAAAGAATGACCCAAATAATTGACCGTCGGGGCGGGAGCTCTTAGATCTTCCTGGCGGCACCCCGCTCACCGCTCCCTTCCTTTTTCTCGACCAGAGTTGCTCCCTAACTGTAGGGCAGGGGAGTTCTGTAGGAGTTTGTGATGCAGCCTAACCCTAGCCCCAGTTGACTAAAAATCAGCATCAGCGAGACACACCCTCATCAAAATATGAGAAAGAAAAAAATGAATTGACTGTTGAAGACCGTGAGGCAGCCTAACCATAGCTCCAATTGACTATAAATCAGTATCAACAAGACACACCCGAAAGAAAGGAAAAACGAATGAAGCACAGCAGATTGAACTTACAGATGAGGAACCCCCGCCAGTGGGGATCTCCTCCCATGTCTGGACACAACGCCCCGGAGTAGTCTCCTTCTGCCCAGCCATGGCGGAGATGGTCAGGATGGAGAACACCAAGAGGAATGGATGGCCTGGCGGCGGACAAAGGGAGGAGTAGGATGTGGCTAGGGTTTCGAGACATCTTCTGGCTTAAATAGTCGGAGCTTCTCCTCGGGCGACGAGCCGGAGCGGTGTCACCAGAGGAGACGCCCGTCGGGCCACTGGGTTTCCGGAGCAACGGCATGCGGCATTCACAGCCGAATTCGAGGAGACGCCCGTCGAACCGTTGGGTCTCCCCAATAAAGGCACACATGTGACTCTGTGTAAAGCATAACCATGCATGTATGGTTTTCACAGTTGTGCCTGTGCTCGCGGACGGTTCAACGGAATCATTTGGAACATGTAGACAAACTAACGTGATTCTACACAATGGCACGCCATGACTTTCTGGGTCTCACGACCGTGCGAGCAATATACCAGGCCAGCGTCTCTCGAATAGGCCATTCCGTGCCTCACAGAGTAAACAGTGGGTGTTCACATATGAACCAATTCCGCCGGGTCTCCGCAATTAAAGGACGAACGTGACTGTGCATAAGACAAAGCTTTGCCTTTGTGGGCTTAACGACCATGCTTCTTCATTTGATCGAGTGGACGGAATCATTCGGAACACAAAGACAGGCGAGCATGACTCTATATAATACTGTGGGCTTAACAACCATGCTTCTTCATCTGATCGAGTGGATGGAATCATTCGGAACACAAAGACAGGCGAGCATGACTCTATATAATACAATACCATGCCTTTGAGGGCTTTACGCCCGTGCCTGTGAACCTTAACATTGTGACACATACAACGATGAACCTCCACGCTTCTATCGAATAATATACATAACATCAAGAAAAAAAAGTGTGACCCAACTTAGTACGCAATTGTGTCCGTAGAGAGTTCATGTTCGTGCTTTTAATAACAAGGGAATAAGCTTTTAAAAACAGCGTCTCACGAATTGGCCATTTCGTGCCTTACAGAGTAAACAGTGAGTGTTCACATCTGAACCCATTCCGCTGGCTTCCCCCAATTAAAGAACGAACGTGATTGTGCGTAAAAATAAGCTTTGCCCCTATGGGCTAAACACCCGTGCTTCTCCGTATGATCGAGTCGACGGAATCATTTGGAACACAAATACAGGCAAGCGTGACTCTATATAATACCGCACCATGGCTTTGAGTGCATAGGTCATGACGCTACTTGGTACAGAACCGTGGCTATAGAGACTTCATGCACCGTGGCTGTAGAGACTTCACACAAATAGCCACGAACGTCGGCGCCACGCCTTTATCGAATAATATACGTAACATCAAGAAAGAAGTGTGATGCAACTCAATATAGAACCGTGTCCGTAGGGAGTTCACGCCTGTGATTTTAAATACAAGGAAATAAGCTTTTAAAAACAGTGTCCGTCACATAGGCCATTCCGTGCTTCACAGAGTAAACGCCCGTGGTTGTGCGTAAGACAAAGGTTCAGCTCTGTGGGCTAAATGCCCGTCCATCTTCATGAGCATGGCTCTATGTAATATCATTGACCATGCCTTTTGAGCGCTTCATAAACAGCGTCTCTCTAATCTGCCACTCACTGCCTCATAAAGTAAACAACGAGTGTTCATATCAGAAACCAATTCTATTCGGTTTGCACAATAAACGCATGACGTGACCCTGCCTAATACTAAAGTATGCCTCCATGGGCTTCTCGTCCGTGCCTCTCCGTCTAAACGAGTCGACGGAATCATTCGGAAAACGGACAGAAGCGAACATGACTCTATATAATACCACGCGATGCCGTTGCTTATTTGACGCCTGTGACTCTGACCCTTATCACCCAAACACAGAAAGTCACAAAGGTACATAGACAGCCGTGGCTGCAGTGACTTGATGTCTGTGTAGCTAATGAAATGTATGGCTTGCGCAATAAACGCATGAACGTGACTCTGCCTGATACTAAAGTTTGCCTCTATGGGCTTCTCGTCCGTGCCTCTCCGTCTAAACGACTCAACGGAATCATTCAGAAAACAGACACACGCGAACATGACTCTATATAATACCACATGATGCCTTTGTGGATTTGACGCCTGTGCCTATGACCCTTATCACTGAAACACAGAAAGTCACAAACGTACATAGCCGTGGCTGCAGAGACTTGAAGTCCGTTTAGCTAATGAAATGTGTGGATTGCACAATAAACGCATGAACGTGACTCTGCCTAATACTAAAGTATACCTCCATGGGCTTCTCGTCCGTGCCTCTCCATCTAAACGAGTCGACGGAATAATTCGGTAAACAAACACAAGTGAACATGACTCTATATAATACCACACGATGCCTTTGAGGATTTGACTCCCGTGCCTGTGACCCTTATCACTGAAACACACAAAGTCACAAACGTACATAACCGTGGCTGCAGAGACTTCAAGCCCGTTTATCTAATGAAATGTACGGCTTGAGGAAAAGACCGTTTAGCCAGAGACCGAAATACCGTGTTCCCTGTTGGCAAGGTTACAGATTGAGAAAAAAGGTACGGGCATTGTTTCACCACACCTATGTAAATCCCAAACCGGAAAATGGCGGCAACATCTCACTCCAGCACTGTTTTCAGCACTTACAAGTGAATGGATCCTTCAAATCCAGGTGCTCAACGCATGCGTGCCTTAGATCCAAGTTCTCGTGGTTGCAACTTGGCGACAACCTAAGGAAAACATGTTTACAAGCCTTTTTGTCCCACTGAAACACCTCTTGTTGCTGTTTGTAGAATTGTTCTGTGAAGTCTTCTTGAAGAAGAAACTTGATCCTGATAGTCTGCAGCTGTGCTGCGTTGAGAATAAAGAATGTCACAAATCGAATGCTTTTCTCGCGTTGTACATAGCTTTCTAGCGTCAGTGACTTCAAACGAATGTCGTGATAGTGCTTACAAGAACAGTCGTTCGTAAGACTTTCTTCATTAGAGGCTCTTCCCTAAATAAACATGAAGATTTGAAATGGTTAATCTCCATAAAGAGTGATTATGTTGGGAGAGAAGGTGAAGGAATAATTCTATAGCCTCCGTTGTGATAAAAGCTATTTTTTAGTTTTGTCTACACCCAAATGTGCCTAATACTGGTCCATGACTATATACAACTTTGTCCATTACATACAAATGTAAGTGACGTTTTTTATTAATGGAGTTCTACACCATGCATGGTATGTGTTCACAATTTGTGTGAGAAGCATCACCTTGATATACAAGTTCTCCAAGCTTCGGAAGTGTTCCACCAAGGCAAAGACTGCGTGCAGGTCATAATCCATGCTGATAGACAACGTCTTGATGGAATGAACCGCTGTGGATGTGCTGACTGTCGACAAACACTTCATATAGAATAAAACATAATATTAGTAGAATAAAGGTTGGATTACATGGAACTTGTTTGTACCAACGAATGGAGGTGAAAGTATTGTTGAAAGTCAGTACCTGAATAATTATACAGTCATTTGTGATGTTGGATTCACAGAAAATATCAAATAATTTGCCCATGACCTGTAGTTTAGGTGCAGAGGTGATAACTATCCGCAAGTTCTTGCTATGACCATCACAAAGCAACCGTTAAAGTGACGAGGCATCCTCTATAATAACTTTCCCATAGTAACTAGAAATGCCAATGCTTATAAGGTTAGGTGAGTTTATTCTGATGCAATGGTGCCTGACTGTCCAAACAAGCAGCAGAGACTCAAGTGCAGGAGAAGTAGAGCTGATGATGCTTTGTAATGAGACGTCTGATACATCAACATCTACTAGTGAGAGTCTCCTGAGCAGTGGTAATTTAAGCGCCCGTACATAATTGTCTGGTAACTTGCAAAGAGAAAAAGCGATGGTTTGGAGAGAAAAGGAAATCTGAGGGTTGAATGCCGGTGGTGATGGCATCAGCGAAGGGCATGAGAATGGCACTATGTCATGTTGTCTTAAACATAGTGGGAACAGGTAGTAAAACTCGAGCACCTGGAGATTGTTCAGTCTTGGGGATCGAAGCCAGGCGTCGACTGTGGAGTGCCTGCAGTGGAGGTAGGATGCCGGAATGCAGAGGCGGTGAACTGCGCTTTGACTGCCGGAGAGGATGGCCTCTGGAAGGTACGAATCATCATACGAATCATCTTCACTAACATGTTCTCCTCTAAAAACAGTTCCAGTGTATCTTACGCGGATGAGTTCCTCCGGTGTGGCGGAGTTCGTGGTGATCAACTCGAAATGTACTTGATCTAGAGGGTTAAAAAGACATGGGACAGGGATCTCACGGCAGTCCAGACTTAGAGGAGCGGCGCGCCAAACAAGGCACCACCGTCGTGCGAGGATTTGAGTGCAGATGCCCTCCTTAGTGGAGAGAGGGGAGATGACCTCACCGAGTACGGCATCCGGGAGGTCGTTGATGTGGTCCAGACTAGACTGCTCTTCTTGATCCTCGAATCTAGTAGGCGCACCCTCGCCGCTTCTAGCCGCTACCGCCAAACCATGAGAGGAAGGCGTCGCCGATGGCGTGAGCCTCGCCCTCTTGGTGCTCGGGGCATAGGAGTGTACTTCCATCTCCGTCTCCGTTGCTGGGATCATGCCGCCTGCGAACGCCGCTATATGTGGTGCGGATCTGAAAAGACCAAGGAAGAGGGTATGTCCAGGGTTTCGAGACTCTATCCGGCTTAAATAGCCGGAGCCTAGCCTCAGGCGACGAGCCAGAGCGGCGTCGCCGGAGGGGACGCGCGTCGGACCCTTGGGTTTCCGAAGCGGCGCCATGTGGTGTTCACACCCAAATACGAGGAGACACCCGTCGAAACATTGGGTTTCCGCAATCAACGCACGAACGTGGCTCCGCGTAAAACACAAGCATGCCTCCCTGGGCATCCCGACCGTGCCTCTCCTGGTTATAGAGTCAACGGATGCATTTGGAACACAAAGAGACACGAAGGTGACGCTGGATAATTACAGGTCATGCGTTTGTCGGCTTGACAACCGTGCCTGTGACGTGAAAAACTGACACACAAAAAGTTGCCTTCATGCGTAAAGGACCGTGATGCTACTAAACACATAAAGTT
This sequence comes from Triticum aestivum, assembly GCF_018294505.1. Lineage (NCBI taxonomy): Eukaryota > Viridiplantae > Streptophyta > Magnoliopsida > Poales > Poaceae > Triticum > Triticum aestivum. The sequence goes on from NC_057797.1 coordinate 496,455,266, forward strand.
GCCTTCGTGCATCTGAGTTAAAATCTCCCAAGGAAAACAATTGTAACAAGGACAGTTGCTCGATTCTATTAGGTTTCTGTAATAAATGCACAAACGTGACACCGGGTAAGAATGAACTATGCCTCCATGGGCTTGATGTTCGTGCCTCGTCTTTTGACCCAGTCCACTGACTCGTTCAGAATACAATCAGAAAACCTTTGTGCATGACTCTATATAATAGCACGCCATGCCTTTGAGGGCAGTATGCCCGTGCTTGTGACCCTTGACACTGGAACACAGGTAGCCATGAATGTTGACGCCTTTATCAAGAAAGAAGTGTGACGCAACTCAGTACAGAACCGTGTCTATATGGACTTCACGTCTGTGCTTTTAAATACAAGGAAATAAACTTCTAAAAATAGTGTCTCTCATATAGGCAATTCTATGCCTCACAGAGTAAACGCCCTTGGCTGTGGCGTAAGACAAAGGTTCAGTTCCGTGGGCTAGACGCACGTGCATCTCCGTCTGATCGAGTCACAGGCGAGCATGACTCTATGTAATACCATCGTCAATGCGCAATAAACGCATGGATGTGACCCTGCCTAATACTAAAGTATGCCCCCACGGGCTTCTCGTCCGTGCCTCTCCGACTGAATGAGTCGACTCAATCATTCGGAACACAAACACAAGCGAACATGACTATATAATACCACACAATGCCTTTGTGGTTTTGACACCCGTGCTTGTGACCCTAATCACTGAAACATAGAAAGTCACAAAGGTACATGATTGTGGCTGCAGAGGCTGCAAACCCATGCCTCCATGGGTGTCACGTGCATGCCTCTCCTTACCGAGTCCACCGTGCTACTGGCGTCGAACAGATTCTTCTAATGAATGTGTGCCGTAAATAATTAAAACACGGAGGGGCACGCCCGTGCCTGGTCTGCATGTGCAACAGTGCATTTCGTACCTTGAATGCCATGGCTATATTTAATGTTACAAGCACCGACCTACCATTTACTTGTTACTAGTAGTACTTAACCCGAACCCTCCTGTCAAAAAGAAAAAGAAGAAGTAATTAATTTGGACCCCTCCGCTCCCCGTCGTGGGTATTAAAATCGTTTCATGGATTGACAGGTTGTAGTCCATTTGTCCAGATCCACCGTGTAACGCCCTCGATGCGGCTATATCTCCTACGTGTCGAAGCACGACTTAGAGGCATAACCGCATTGAAAGCAATGTCGCAAGTAAGGTAATCTTCACAACAACCCATGTAAATATATAAAAGGGGAAAGGATACATAGTTGGCTTACACTCACCACGTCACACAAATACATGAATAGCATTACAATCATCCAATGCACTCCTGGCCAACTACGGCACCAAAATAAAGATCAACCCCAACATGCGACACGGTCCCCGATCGCCCCAACTAGGCACCACTACTGATAATCTAGGGAAAGACACATAGTAACGGCGAGAGTCTTCATTGAACTCCCATTTGAGCTCAAGTGCATCGTCTAGAACGGTATCATCGGTCCCTGCATCTGGTTTTGGAAGTAAACTGTGAGTCGCGGGGACTCAGCAATCTCGCACCCTCGCGATCAAGACTATTTAAGCTTATAGGTAAGGCAAGGTAATATGTGGAGATGCAACAAGCGACTAGCATATATGGTGGCTAACCTGTTCGCAAAAGAGAGCGAGAAGAAAAGGCAAAGCACGAACGAAGAACTATGATCAAGAAGCGATCCTAGAACAACCTACGTCAAGCAATACTCCAACACCGTGTTCACTTCCCGGACTCCGCCGAGAAGAGACCATCACGGTTACACATGCGGTTGATTCATTTTAATTAAGTTAAGTTTCATATTATCTACAACCGGACATTAAGAAATTCCCATCTGCCCATAACCGCGGGCACGGCTTTCGAAAGTTCAAATCCCTGCAGGGGAGTCCCAACTTAGCCCATCACAAGCTCTCACGGTCAACGAAGGATATTCCTTCTCCCGAGACATTCCAATCAGACTCGGCATCCCGGTTTTACAAGACATCCTTGACAATGGTAAAACAAGTCCAGCAACACCGCCCGAATGTGCCGACAAATCCCGATAGGAGCTGCACATATCTCGTTCTCAGGGCACACTCAGATGAGACTAGCTACGAGTAAAACCAACCCTCAAGTTTCCTCGAGGTGGCCTCGCAGGCAGCTCAGTCGGACCAACACTCAGAGGAGCACTGGCCCGGGGGGTTTAAATAAGATGACCCTTGGGCTCCGGAAACCCAAGGGAAAAAGAGGCTAGGTGGCAAATGGTAAAACCAAGGTTGGGCATTGCTGGAGGATTTTTATTCAAAGCGAACTGTCGAGGGGTTCCCATTATAACCCAACCGCGTAAGGAACGCAAAATCCGGGAACATAACACCGATATGACGGAAACTAGGGCGGCAAGAGTGGAACAAAACACTAGGAAAAAGGCCAAGCCTTCCACCCTTTACCAGTTATATAGATGCATTAAGATAACAAGATAATATAGTGATATCCCAACAATAAACAATGTTCCAACAAGGAACGATCTCCAATCTTCACCTGCAACTAGCAAAGCTATAAGAGGGGCTGAGCAAAGCGGTAACATAGCCAATCAACGGTTTTCTAGGACATGGTGGGTTAGAGGTTTGACATGGCAATTTGGGAGGCATGATAAGCAAGTGGTAGGCATTGTAGCATGGGCATAGCAAAAGAGCGAGCATCTAGCAAGCAAAGATAGAAGTGATTTCGAGGGTATGATCGTCTTGCCTGCAAAGTTGTCAGAGTTGACTTGATCCTCGTAAGCAAACTCAACGGGCTCCTCGTTAGCGAACTCGTCTCCCGGCTCTACCCAAACAAGACAAAAAAGCAAAAGGAACACAATCAACCACGTGCAATGCTCAAATATGGTATGCTATGCGGGATGCGGTATGTGATGCATATGCAAGATTTGACAATGAATGATTGAACCTGGCCTCAACTTGGAAATCCAAGAGTGCCACTGGAAAGGTGAGGTGATTTTGGTTGAAATCGATATAAAGATCACCGGAATCGGATGCACGGTTTGGAAAAGGCAAGCAAAACAAATATGGCACCGGCCCGCGATAATCAGCAAGTAGCCATCTAAAAGCATCAAGATAATTATGCTACAACACTCAAACATGACAATAAAATACATGGCAGGGATCCAATCATGATGCTTGACAAGAGATGAAAACTGAGCTACGGCCAATTCATCCACTAACAGGTTCAAACAAGCATGGCAAAAATGCAAATGATAACTGGTTTTCAAACTTCGTGAAATTAACACAAGTCTGGAATTTATCATCAGGAGGCACACTTTGGAGCATGAACACTACATGCTACAGGAACTTAACATGGCAAAGCAAGGCATGGCATGAAGCTACTCAAAGCACTTAACAAAAGTCCCTTAGTGACCTTGAGCCAAAAGGGATCCGAAAATACAATTGCAAGCATGTGAACATGGCAAAAACATAAACAGATCTCAGACTTACAGAAAAACTGGAGCATGCAAATCAGTTAACGAGTAGGCATGTTTACGAGCTCGATGCACTCACTACAGAGCATGGAATGACAAACTAATAATACAACCATCAAGAATACATGTCATAGAAGCTAGACATGGCAGGAACAACAACATAGCATGCACGGATCAATAGCAACATCCTCGGCAAAACCGCTAACAAGTCAAGAATCTACCAGGAATCACAAAATAGCAAAAGTAGAGCTCGATTGACTCAAGCTAGGGTGCTTCATAAATGTAAACAAAGACATAGATGGATAGAGCACCACAATGTTAACAAAACATCCTTACTGATCATCCTCAAAAGAGGCACGGATCACTAGGAAACAACATGAACATATGGCATAATGACAAAATCAGGACAAGGACTTAGAGAAATTCTAAGTCCCTGAAATCAGCATTACCGATTACACTACTTTGCAAGCTTGTGCTAGTCACCACAAATATCACAAAAATACATGGTAAGCACCTCTGTAAAGCTGGCATGGCATCTAACAAAACTCATGTAGAGCTCAGGAGCATATCATGCACTCATTAATCATGGCAAAAATGACAAATATCTATTTGATGAGACAGATCTGGCAATTATATCACATAGCCCTCTTCCAACAGCATTTCGGGCATCAAGATGAGCTCAAATGAAAATGATGCACAGAGATGAAATGATGTACTCGTTGAGACGAACATTTTGATATGCTACACGCGCAAATCGGAGCTACGGATACAGAGTTACGACATGATGAAAATCGCAAAAAAATAAGGGGAGAGGGAGAAAGTCAACCCTCTCTCTCAGATCCAGATCTGGATCGGGCTCATGCACGGAAATCGAGGTTCGTCACCGTTCACCGGAGTTAACCTCGGGGTCGGCCGGACCGGAGGAAGACGAGCGGGAAGGAGGCCGGAGTCATCGCCGGGGCGGGGCGGCGCGGCGAGGCGACGGTCGTCGCGGCAAGACGGCGAGGCGACGGTCGCCGGTGCGGTGGAGCGGCGGTCGACGGCGAGGAAGTGGCGAGGCGGTGGCGGCGCGAAGGCGGATCAAGGCGGCGCGAGTAAGGAGCCGGGCGGCGGGGCAGACGAGCGGCGGCGCGCGCGCGATGGGCCGCGGGGGCCGGCCGTGGGCTCACGGGCCCGCGGTGGAGGTGGCGATGTGGGGCGCCGCGGGGCTGACATGGTGGCGTCCCATTGGTCAGCGGCGGCGGGCGGACGTGTCCGGCCCAATTCGGACACATCCGGCGGCGAGGGGAGCAGGAAATCTAGGGTTTGAAAAGAGGGGATCCGGGATTTAGAATGGGGATCTATTTATAGGCGTAGAGGGAGCTAGGAAGCTCCAAATGGAGCACGGTTTTCGGCCACGCGATTGTGATCAAACGACCGATATGATGGAGAGGGTTTAGGTGGGTTTTGGGCCAAATTGGAGGGGTGTTGGGCTGCAACACACACGAGGCCTTTTCGATCCCTCGGTTAACCGTTGGAGTATCAAACGAAGTCCAAATGGCACAAAACTTGACAGGCGGTCTACCGGTATTAAACCAAGGCCGCATGGCAAGTGTCGGCCCAATACAGGAATGTCTAATCCCCACACACGAAAAGAGGTAGAAAGGGGCACCGGAGGAGATAGGAGCACCGGAATGCAAAACGGACAACAGGGAAAATGCTCGGATGAATGAGATGAACACGTATGCGAATGCAATGCACATGATGACATGATAAGAGATGCATGACAAAGGCAACAACACACGGAGACAAAAACCCGAACTCGAGGAAATAAAATAACTTAGCGCCGGAAATGGCAAGAGTTGGGATACATATAAGGTAAATTACATCCGGGGTGTTACAACACTCCACCACTACAAAAGGATCTCGTCCCGAGATCTAGGACTGGAAAAACGCCGGGTACTCAGAACGGAGGTGATCCTCGCATTCCCAGGTGGCTTCACGGTCGGAATGGTGTGACCACTTGACTTTGAGGAATTTGATTGACTTATTGTGAGTCTTGCGTTCAGTCTCTTCAAGAATAGCAACTTGGTGCTCACGATAAGAGAGGTCTTCTTGGAGATCAATGTCTTCGAAGTTAACGGTGCGGTCAGGGGTCTTGAAGCACTTGCGGAGCTGAGAGACATGGAACACATCATGCACGTTTGCAAAGTTGGAGGGAAGCTCGAGTTGATAGGCGAGATCGCCTCTCTTGCTGACGATCTTGAAAGGACCCACGTATCTAGGGGCAAGCTTCCCTTTGATACCGAAGCACCAAGTACCTTTCATTGGAGAGACGCGGAGGTAAACATGGTCTCCGATCTCGAAAGCCAAATCACGAGGCTTACTATCATAGTAGCTCTTCTGGCGCGATTGCGCTGCTTTCAGGTTATCACGAATGACTTTGCACATCTCCTCTGCCTCTGTGATCAAGTCATTTCCAAGAAGTTGACGTTCACCGGTCTCTGACCAGTTAAGAGGAGTACGTCACTTCTTGCCATAGAGAATTTCAAATGGGGCCTTGCCCGAACTCGCTTGAAAGCTGTTGTTGTAGGAGAACTCGCCATATGGAAGACAATCTTCCCACTTCATACCAAAAGAGATAACGCAAGCCCTGAGCCTATCTTCGAGAATCTGATTGACACGCTCGACTTGACCGCTCGTTTGAGGATGAAAAGTTGTGCTGAAACGGATGTTGGTGCCCATGGCCTTCTGAAAAGAATCCCAAAACTTGGGGGTAAAGATGCTGCCACGGTCTGAAGAAATCAACTGTGGAATGCCGTGCAGAGAGACAATCTGAGAGGTATAAAGCTCCGCCAATTGAGCTGCAGTGATAGACTCTTTGATAGGCAGGAAATGAGCCACTTTAGTGAGTTTGTCGATGACAACGAATATAGCATCATTTCCATGCTTGGACTTTGGAAATCCCGTCACGAAGTCCATCTAAATGTGGTCAAACTTCCATTCTGGAATGGCAAGAGGTTGGAGGAGACCAGCTGGTCGTTGGTGTTCTACCTTCACTCTTCTGCAGACATCGCATTCATTCACGAACTGAGCAATCTCGCGCTTCATTCGAGTCCACCAATAAGCCTGCTTGAGGTCTTGGTACATCTTCATACTCCCAGGGTGGATGGAGAGGAGAGAATTGTGAGCCTCGTTCATAATGACTTTACGAAGGTCACCTTTAGGCACAACAATGCGATCCTCGAAGAAGAGAGTATCCTTGTCATCAAGGCGATAGCACTAGTACTTGGGTTGACTCTTGGCAATCCCAATCTTCACCTTCTTCACCATAGCATCAAGAAGTTGAGCCTCGCGAATCTGATCTTCCGAAGTAGGAGAGACTTAAAGGTTGGCGAGGAAACCTTGAGGAACAACTTGCAGATTGAGTTTGCGGAAAGCTTCACAAAGCTCGGGTTGGTAAGGCTTGAGAATCAAACTGTTGCAGTAAGCCTTCCTGCTCAATGCGTCAGCAATTACATTGGCCTTGCCTGGAGTATATTCGATGCTCGGATTATACTCTTGAATCATTTCGACCCAACGAGTCTGCCTGAGGTTGAGATTAGGCTGAGTGAAGATGTACTTGAGACTCTTGTGGTCAGTGAAGATGTCCACTTTTCTTCCCAATAAGAGATGTCTCCAAGTCAAAAGAGCATGCACAACTGCCGCCAACTCGAGGTCATGAGTGGGGTAGTTCTTCTCGTTGGGCTTCAACTGGCGAGAGGTATAAGCCACAACTTTCTTCTCTTGCATCAACACTGCACCAAGACCTTGAAGAGAGGCATCGCAGAAGACCTCGAACGGTTTGGATTCATCAGGAGGAGTCAGAACTGGAGCAGTGACTAATTTCTCTTTCAAGGTGTTGAAAGCGATGTCACATTCAGGAGACCAAATGTACTTCACGTGCTTTTGGAGAAGGTTTGAAAGAGGCTTCGCGATCTTTGAAAAGTTCTCAACGAACCTTCGACAATAGCTTGCGAGACCAAGGAAGCTGCGGAGTTGCTTCACTTTCTGAGGTGGTTCCCAATTCACAATTGCAGACACCTTCTCAGGATTCACCGTTATGCCCTTGGCAGAGATGATATGCCCAAGATAGAGAACCTCATCGAGCCAAAACTCGCACTTTGAGAACTTGGCATAGAACTGATGTTCTCTGAGCTTATCGAGCACCAAACGCAAGTGCTTGGCATGATCTTCCTTGTTCTTCGAAAAGACCAGAATGTCATCGAGGTAGACCAATATGAAGTCATTTGTGTAGGCATTGAAGATGAAGTTCATCATGCGAGAGAAAGTCGGAGGAGCGTTGACGAGACCAAAAGACCTGACAGTGTATTCATATGAACCATAGCTTGTTCTGAAAGCCGCTTGGGGTTATCTTGCTCACGGATTCGAATCTGGTGATAGCCCATACGGAGATCAAGCTTGGAGAATACTTGAGCACCTTTGAGTTGTTCAAACAGCTCGTTGATGTTGGGAAGTGGGTACTTGTTCTTTATAGTCTTCTTGTTCAATGGACGGTAGTCAACACAAAGTCGGTCCGTTCCATCCTTCTTCTTCACAAAAAGAACTCCACAACCCCACGGAGAAGAACTAGGTCGGATGAGACCCATTCGCTCTTGAATATCGAGTTGCTTCTTCAGCTCCTTCAACTCTTCAGGTCCAAGCTTGTAAGGACGTTTGCAAACAGGTTCCGTGCCAGGCTCAAGATCGATGACGAATTCAACTGGCCGATGCGGAGGCATTCCTGGAAGCTCTTCTGGAAAGACGTCTTGATATTCGCAAACGACTGGAATTTGAGAGATGGCATCCAGTTCACCCTTCTCATTGAGAGAAAACAGACGGATTGTATCATCACGAGCGGCAAAGACAATTACATCCTCAGATGAATGAGTCAATTGAATTTTCCTGGCTGCACAACCAAGCTGAGCCTTGTGCTTAGAAAGCCAGTCCATCCCAAGAATAAGATCAATATCCGAGTTACCAAGGACCATTGGAGAAGCCAGAAACTTGAAATCACCCATCATGATAGCAATATCCGGAACCATCATGCTAGAACTCAGACGCTTAGCCGGGGAAACAACTTGCAATGCTCTAGGTAATGCCTTAGTACCAAAATTGTTCTCCGATGCAAAAGGGAATGACATGAAGGAATGCGATGCACCAGAGTCAAAAAGTACTTTAGCTGGAATATCGTTAACAGGAAGGTTACCCATGATGACATCTGACGAGTCCTCTGCCTGAGCTGCATTCATCAAGTTTACCTTGGCGTGCTTGGGGTTATGCTTGACCACAACTATACTTGCCGATCTCACAGGAGGAGGAGGAGGGAGACGCCTCTGATTGAAGCATTTGTTGGCATAGTGACCCTTATGTTGGCACTTGTTGCACGTGACCTCCGAGAGCGGACGGTGATACGGAGCACTTGATCTTGGAGCTTGAGACGAAGTCTTGTTTTGAAAGCCAGGGTTGGGTGGGTGGGAAGATCCACTGCCACCTTTGCTCTTCTGCTGATAAGGCTGACGGAACGGAGGAGGAGGAAGCCAATACTTCTGCTGCTTAGCCACTTGAGTTGAGGAAGAAGGAGTAGCATCTCTGACTCGCTTCTTGGAAGCATCACACTTCAGTTGAGCAGTCTCTTGCTTCATTGCCATGTTGTAAAACTCATCGTACCTCTTGGGCTCAAAGAGAATGAGAGCTAGCTGGATTTCTTATCTGAGACCACCCCTGAACTGGTATATCATGCTCTTCTCGTCAGGGACGTCCTGCTTAGCAAAACGGGCGAGCTTCTGAAACATCTTGTTCTACTTGTAAACAGACATAGAGCCTTGCTTCAGGTTGCGGAATTCCTCACGCTTACTTTCAACCACGCTCTGAGGAATATGATGAGCTTTGAAGTCTTAACAGAATTCATCCCAGGTAATCACACGGCCTCCTCTGGAATCTTTGTACTACTAAAACCATTCTGCATCTTGGTCTTTGAGTTGGAAGGAGGCGAACTTGACAAAGTCCTCAGGCCCGTCGTTAGTGCACTCGAAATGCTTGCATATGTCCACGAGCCAATCATCAGCGTCTCTTGCCTCAACACAATTGCTGAAGGTCTTTGGCTGGTTAGCAAGGAACTGGCTGAGTGTAGCAAAGTGGTTCTGATTGTTGCCTTGGCCCTGGTTCCCTTGATTGCGCTCTTGAAGAAGTTGCATGATCAGCTGCGTGTTTGCATTGGTAGCGGCCATCACAGCTTGCCATGCCTCCGGAGGTGGAGGTGGTGGTGGCGGATCAGGATTCGGAGTCGTGCGCGTTGGAGGAGCCATCCTGAAGAGGTTGACATCCATTAGCACATTGACAGGCAAATATTGAAGCTGAATCAAACGGGTTGAAATTGCAACATATAGTCTTCACATCCGAACAAAATGAACGAATGTATTCCAATTGAAATGGTCACATATCCATAAATTAAGAAGCCACTTAGAATTTGAAGTAGAAGAAAAACAACAAGGTATGGAACAAGAACGAATACTCGGTAAGGATCACCCAATCTCAAACCAAATATCCGTGGAAGAAGAACTAGAGCTACAAGAATTCCCACCTATGAAACTCCCGAACCTTTCCGGTTATGCAATCAGGTGTTGGGGATACAGGGGAAGCATAATATCTCACCCAAATCTAGCAAATCCTACATCCAGCTGTATCCATCCTTCAACACATAACCAGGAAAAACTTCAGAAATCGTCTACTCCAACCTTCGAAAAGCATCCGTTATACAAGTTACGGCAATACTCCCGAACTCCCGCCCCAGTACTGGGTGGCGTCGAGGTTATCTCACCAACAACTGCATAAAAGAGATTTTTGATGTCGGCAAAACTCAGGTATTCCAGAATCTCAACGATAAAATTGTGACGACAACACCTCGGAGCTCAACTCCCCGGGACACTGCCACAACCCCTAAATGATAGGAGGCACCAACCAAGAACAATGTTCTCGTCACAAATCGATCGGAACGACTCCAAGATACCCGCGTGATCCTAATTTTTTTAGTGAAATTTGAGAAGAGAAGAGTCAAAACTCTACGTCAGGATGCCTTACCAGAGCGATGAAGGGACTGGGAGTAAAAAGAATTCCTAAACTCTCCGATATATATAATCCTAAATGACTCAAAACATTTTTTTTCTAGACTCAACAACGCCAACGATTTGATCAAGCAGGGGGCTCCTAAGGTCGGGGAAGGCTCTGATTACCAACTTGTAACGCCCTCGATGCGGCTATATCTCCTAGGTGTCGAAGCACGACTTAGAGGCATAACCGCATTGAAAGCAATGTCACAAGTAAGGTAATCTTCACAACAACCCATGTAAATATATAAAAGGGGAAAGGATACATAGTTGGCTTACACTCGTCACGTCACACAAATACATGAATAGCATTACAATCATCCAATACACTCATGGTCCGACTACGGTACCAAAATAAAGATCAACCCCAACATGCGACACGGTCCCCAATCGCCCCAACTGGGTACCACTACTGATCATCTGGGAAAGACACATAGTAACAGCGAGAGTCTTCATCGAACTCCCACTTGAGCTCAAGCGCATCGTCTGGAACGGTATCATCGGTCCCTGCATCTGGTTTTGGAAGTAAACTGTGAGTCACGGGGAATCAGCAATCTCGCACCCTCGCGATCAAGACTATTTAAGCTTATAGGTAAGGCAAGGTAATATGTGGAGCTGCAGCAAGCAACTAGCATATATGGTGGCTAACTTGTTCGCAAAAGAGAGCGAGAAGAGAAGGCAAAGCACGAACGAAGAACTATGATCAAGAAGCGATCCTAGAACAACCTACGTCAAGCATTACTCCAACACCGTGTTCACTTCCCGGACTTCGCTGAGAAGAGACCATCACGGTTACACACGCGGTTGATTCATTTTAACTAAGTTAAGTTTCATGTTATCTACAACCGGACATTAACAAATTCCCATCTGCCCATAACCGCGGGCACGGCTTTCGAAAGTTCAAATCCCTGCAGGGGAGTCCCAACTTAGCCCATCACAACCTCTCACGGTCAACGAAGGATATTCCTTCTCCCGAGACATTCCGATCAGACTCGGCATCCCGGTTTTACAAGACATCCTCGACAATGGTAAAATAAGTCCAGCAACACCGCCCGAATGTGCCGACAAATCCCGATAGGAGCTGCACATATCTCGTTCTCAGGGCACACTCAGATGAGACTAGCTACGAGTAAAACCAACCCTCAAGTTTCCCCGAGGTGGCCCCACAGGCAGCTCAGTCGGACCAACACTCAATGGAGCACTGACCCGGGGGGGGGTTAAATAAGATGAACCTTGGGCTCCGGAAACCCAAGGGAAAAAGAGGCTAGGTGGCAAATGGTAAAACCAAGGTTGGGCATTGCTGGAGGAGTTTTATTCAAAGCGAACTATCGAGGGGTTCCCATTATAACCAAACCGCGTAAGGAACGCAAAATCCAGGAACATAACACCGATATGACGGAAACTAGGGCGGCAAGAGTGGAACAAAACACTAGGCAAAAGGCCAAGCCTTCCACCCTTTACCAGGTATATAGATGCCTTAAGATAACAAGATAATATAGTGATATACCAACAATAAACAATGTTCCAACAAGGAACGATCTCCAATCTTCACCTGCAACTAGCAACGCTATAAGAGGGGCTGAGCAAAGCGGTAACATAGCCAATCAACGGTTTGCTAGGACATGGTGGGTTAGAGGTTTGACGTGGCAATTTGGGAGGCATGATAAGCAAGTGGTAGGCATCGTAGCATAGGCATAGCAAAAGAGCGAGCATCTAGCAAGCAAAGATAGAAGTGATTTCGAGGGTATGATCATCTTGCCTACAAAGTTGTCAGAGTTGACTTGATCCTCATAAGCAAACTCAATGGCTCCTCGTTAGTGAACTCGTCTGCCGGCTCTGCCCAAACAAGACAAACAAGCAAAAGGAACACAATCAACCACGTGCAATGCTCAAATAAACATGATGCAAACATGGTATGCTATGCGGGATGCGGTATGTGATGCATATGCAAGATTTGACAAGGAATGATTGAACCTGGCCTCAACTTGGAAATCCAAGAGTGCCACTGGAAAGGTGAGGTGATTTCGGTTGAAATCGAGATAAAGATCACCGGAATCGGATGCATGGTTTGGGAAAGGCAAGGAAAACAAATATGGCATCGGCCCACGATAATCAGCAAGTAGCCATCTAAAAGCATCAAGATAATTATGCTACAACACTCAAACATGACAACAAAATACATGGCAGGGATCCACTCACGATGCCTGACAAAAGATGAACACTGAGCTACAGCCAATTCATCCATTAACAGGTTCAAACAAGCATGGCAAAAATGCAAATGATAATAGGTTTTCAGACTTAGTGAAATTAACACAAGTCTGGAATTTATCATCAGGAGGCACACTTTGGAGCATGAAAACTACATGCTACAGGAACTTAATATGGCAAAGCAAGGCATGAGATGAAGCTACTCAAAGCACTTAACAAAAGTTCCTTAGTGACCTTGAGCCAAAAGGGATCAGAAAATACAATTGCAAGCATGTGAACATGGCAAAAACATAAACAGATCTCAGACTTAGAGAAAAACTGGAGCATGCAAATCAGTTAACGAGTAGGCATGTTTACGAGCTCGATGCACTCACTACAGAGCATGGCATGACAAACTAAGCATACAACCATCAATAATACATGGAATAGAGGCTAGACATGGCAAGAACAACAACATAGCATGCACGGATCAATAGCAACATCCTCGGCAAAATCGCTAACAAGTCAACAATCTGCCAGGAATCACGAAATAGCAAAAGTAGAGCTCGATTTACTCAAGCTAGGGCGCTCCATAAATGCAAACAAAGACATGGATGGATAGAGCACCACAATGTTAACAAAACATCCTTACTGATCATCCTCAAAAGAGGCACGGATCACTAGGAAACACCATGAACATATGGCATAATGACAAAATCAGGACAAGGACTTAGAGAAATTCTAAGTCCCTGAAATCAACATTACCGATTACACTACTTTGCAAGCTTGTGCTAGTCACCACAAATATCAGAAAAATACATGGTAACCACCTCTATAAAGATGGCATGGCATGTAACAAAACTCATGTAGAGCTTAGGAGCATATCATGCACTCATTAATCATGGCAAAAATGACAAATATCTATTTGATGAGACAGATCTGGCAATTATATCACATAGCTCTCTTCCAACAGCATTTCGGGCATCAAGATGAGCTCAAATGAAAATGATGCAAGGAGATGAAGTGATGTACTCGTTGAGCCGAACATTTTGATCTGCTACACGCGCAAATCGGAGCTACGGATACGGAGTTACGACATGATGAAAATTGCAAAAAATAAGGGGAGAGGGGCAAATTTAACCTCTCTCTCAGATCCAGATCTGGATCGAGCTCATGCACGGAAATCGAGGTTCATTGCCGTTCCACCGGAGTTGACGTCGGGGTCGGCCGGATCGGAGGAAGACGAGTGGGGAGGAGGCCGGAGTCGTCGCCGGGGCGGGGCGGCGCGGCGAGGGACGGCGAGGCGACGGTCATAGCGGCAGGACGGCGAGGCGACGGTCGCCGGTGCGGTGGAGCGGCGGTCGCCGGCGAGGAAGTGGCGAGGCGGCGGCAGCGCGTAGGCGGGTCGAGGTGGCGCGAGTGAGGAGCCGGGCGGCGGGGCAGACGAGCGGCGGCACGCGCGCGATGGGCCGCGGGGGCAGGCCGTGGGCTCATGGTGGAGGCGGTGATGTGGGGCGCCGCGGGGCTGACGTGGCGGCGTCCCGTTGGTAGGCAGCGGTGGGCGGACGTGTCCGGCCCAATTCAGACACGTCCGGCGGTGAGGGGAGCAGGAAATCTAGGGTTTGAAAAGAGGGGATCCAGGATTTAGAATGGGGATCTATTTATAGGCGTAGAGGGAGCTAAGAAGCTCCATATGGAGTGCGGTTTTTGGCCACGCGATCATGATCGAATGACCAAGACGATGGAGATGGTTTAGGTGGGTTTTGGGCCAAATTGGAGGGGTGTTGGGCTGCAACACACATGAGGCCTTTTCGGTCCCTCGGTTAACCGTTGGAGTATCAAACGAAGCCCAAATGGCACGAAACTTGACAGGCGGTCTACCGGTAGTAAACCAAGGCCTCATGGCAAGTCTCGGCCCAATCCGGAAATGTCTAACCCCCACACACAGGAAAAGAGGTAGAAAGGGGCACCGGAGGAGATAGGAGCGCCAAAATGCAAAACGGACAACGGGGAAAATGCTCGGATGCATGAGACGAACACGTATGCGAATGCAATGCACATGATGACATGATAAGAGATGCATGACAAAGGCAACAACACACGGAGACAAAAACCCAAACCCGAGGAAATAAAATAACTTAGCACCGGAAACGGCAAGAGTTGGGATACATATAAGGTAAATTACATCCGGGGTGTTACACACCGCCTGTCCAGATCCACGCCACATATAGCGGCGCTCGCAGGCGGCGCGATCCTAGAAACAGAGACAGAGATGGAGGTCCACTCCGCTGCCCCGAGCACCAAGAGGGCGAGGCTTGCGCCACCGACGATGCCTTCCTCTGGTGGTTTGGCGGTAGCGGCTGGAAGCAGCGACGGTGCACCTAGTGGATCCGAGGATCAAGAAGAGGAGTCTTGCCCGGACCGCATCAGCGACCTCCCGGACGGTGTCCTCGGTGAGATCATTTCCCGTCTTTCCACTAAGGAGGGCAGCCACACTCAAATCCTCGCACGTCGGTGGCGTCCTTTATGGCGCACCACTCCTCTAAATTTTGACTGCAGTGAGATCCCTGGCGGTCGTCTTTTTAAGCCCCTATAAATAGTTCATATCGACGTAGCCTCGATGCTCCCCAGCAAGGATGTCATTCACATTAGATATTTTGGAACTCGGTGCAGTTTTCAGCCTGAAGTTGATGGTTCGTGCCTTCCGGAAGCCATCCTCTCCGGCCATGGGGGCGTAGTTCATCGCCTCTACATTCCCGCATGCTACCTCCACTACAGACCCTCTGCAGTCGACGCCTGGCTTCGATCCCCAAGACTGAAAAATCTACAGGTTCTCGAGTTCTACTACATGTTCCCACGTTTCGTGGGAAAAACCATCACACTACCACACGAATTCTCTTTGTCCGCGCCCTCGCCACCGACTTCCATGTTGCTGTTTTCCTCCTCGCTGCACACCGTCATATTTTCTCTTTGCCAGATACCTGATAAGTATGCACAATTGTTCAAACTTCCACTGCTTAAGAGGCTTTCGTTTTTGGAGGTTGATATATCAGATGTCTCACTGCAAAGCATAATCAACCATGGTTGCCCTGCCCTCGAGTGGCTCCTGCTTGTTTGCAATAACCTGGACCACTACATCAGAATAAACTCAGCCAAAGTTGAACTCATCTATATCCTTTGTGAGAATGGTGAACTCGTTGTTGAGGATGTGCCCTCACTTAAATGACTGATTCACGATATTCAGAGCTGGCAGTTGCAGATAACTGTCTTCTCTGCACCTAAACTCGAGTGTCTAGGCAATTTTTACGAAGGATTTCCCGAATCCAAGATTGTTTTTGGCTCTACAGTTATCGAGGTACTCACCTTTTGCACTATACTCTTCAGTTGCATTCGTTCCACTGCCCAAGTTTCATGCCATGCAAACATTTATCCATCTAGTTTTATGATATGTGCTTGGTGCAGGCTTTGTCTGTAGTCAGCCTATCAATGGCGGTTCAATCTGTGAAGACCTTGCTTATCCACATGTCATTAAATCTGAACATGGTTGTTGCCTTGATGCGATGCTTTCCTAGCCTAGAGAACTTGTTTATCGAGGTAATGGTTTCCAGACGCATTGAAAGCACATACAATCCATAGTGTACTATATTGGAGGCCTCTCTTTCCCCTTGTAGTCCTCAAGTATTCTCACTCTTCATGCATTTTCAGGGAGGAGTATGCCGCGAGGAAGGTGTAACAAACAAGTGGCGCCACAAGCACCGGGTGTTTCTCAAACAGCATGACATTCATCTGAAGACAGTAACGCTGGAAAAATATGTACACTACAAGAAAAACATTGAATTTGCAGCGTTCTTTGTTATGAATGCAAAGGAGTTAGAGACTATGAGGCTTAAGTTTCTCACCCCCCGACAACATCACTGAAGGATTTTATAAATGTCAAGACGAGGTGCTTCAATGGGGCAACAAGGCTTCTAGACGTGCTCGTCTTATATTGTCAGGGTATTGTAGGCATAGGAACTTGGATTTAAAGGTACACATCTGGACAAACCAGTGTCGAATCATGGATTTGCCAGATCCATTGACTTGTGAATGTTGAAAATGGTTATCCGGCTGTCATAGATAGGTGTTGTTGCATGCTTTCCAGTTTGGATTTCCAGCTTGTACTTTATGCACTGTCTGTAAGGTTGTCAGGAACTTGTTTTTGTGCTCTTCAGCCAGGAAGCAACTCACAAGCTCAAAAAACTATCAAGTTTTCATGTTTTTGTGCACCGTATGTAAGTTTGGATTTGCTTTTGTGAATAGAGCGAGCGACTGAAATCATTTGGAACACACAGTCACCTGTGATGTGACGGCCGTGCCTCTCCAAATAACTCATTAGCTGAAATATTTTACAATACAAAGGCGCTCGTGCCTCTTGTGCCTGTAAGACTGTGCGTCTGTTATCACTGCACGACACTTACTTTGTGTATGTCCGTGACTTTGTGGTGAACGTTTGGGTGGAAACATACTGTGCGTCTTGTAGAACCACGACAGTGCTGTTTCTGCAAATCGAGACGTGCTTGTCGTGGAACCACTGTGCTTGTGCTTTGTTTAAAAGTGTGTCGTCGCTAGCTTCGCAAATTACTATGCCCGTGCTTCACTATGAAGCAATGAAATACAGACAGCCATGAACATCCATGCCTTTTATATCGAATAATATACGTAACATCAAGAAAGAAGTGTGACGCAACTAAATACGGAACCGTGTCCGTAGGGAGTTCATGTCCGTGATTTAAAATACAAGGAAATAAGCTTTTTTTAAAACAACTCTCATATAGGCCAATCTGTGCCTCACAGAGTAAACGCCCGTGGCTGTGCGTAAGACAAAGGTTCAGCTCCATGGGCTAAGCGCCCGTGCACCTCCGTCTGATAGAGTCACATGCTAGCGTGACTCTATGTAATACCACCGACCATGCCTTTGAATGCTTCATGCCCGTGCCTATGACCCGAAACACTGAATCACATATGAGGTGGCTGCCGAGGGTTTCCACTATAAATGCACGAACGTGACCCCGCGTAAAACGCAAGCATGCCTCTCTGGGCCTCCATACCGTGCCTCTCCTGGTGATAGAGTCAACGAAATCATTTGGAACACAAAGAGACACGAACGTGACTCTGGATAATAACTTAGAAAGTCGCCCTTGTGCATTTGAGTTAAAATCTTGCAACGAAAACAATTGTAATACAGACAGTCACTCGTCACTCTGCAGGACTTATTGACGGTTGTGTTTTTGATGCAAAGATTTCAAACACAACGGGTCACGATTGTGTTTCTATTTCTGTTTCAAAAATGGATATAGTGCCTGGCAGTAGGTTCACAATGTTTCCTGTGAGAGAATCACGTCTTTACATGCTACCGAAGCACGCGGAATCACGACCGTGCCTGCGTGGCATCTAGAATAGTGCGTTACAATGCCGAAGGCAGGACCATGTGTCTGGTACGTGAAAGGCCGTGCCTCTGCCACGCTTCATTGGCTTTGTCCGTGAGCGTTTCAGCAGAATCATCTGCAAAGCAGAGCCACGGCCTTGAATCTTCTAGTGACTTAATTGTCAACGTGCCTGTGGAAAATTTTGCTGCTCACAGAGGCAAGATGACTGTAGAACCGTGCTTCCGACGTCAAACAGATTCTTCTATTGAATGTGTGACGTAAATAATTAAAACATGGTGGGGCACGCCCGTGCTTGGTCTGCATGTTCAACCGTGCATCTCGTACCTTGAAAGCCACGGCTCTATTTAATGTTTCAAGCAGCCACCTACCATTTACTTGCTATGAGTAGTAATTAACCCGGACCCTCCCGTCAAAAGAAAAAAGAGGTAATTAATCTAGACCCCTCCACTCCTCGTCGTGGGTATTGAAGTCGTTTTGTGGATTGACAGGATGTTATCCGTTTCTCCAGATCCACCTCACTTAGCACTGGTCATGGGCGGTGCCACCCCAGGAATGGAGGTGGAGATGGAATGCCCTGCTCGTAGCACCAAGAGGTCGAAAGTGGTGCCGCTGGTGACGCTGCCTTCTGGTGGTGTGCTGGTCGTTGGAGGGGATGGAAGCGGCGACCGTGCTCCCTCGCGATCCGAGGAAGAAGAAGAAGGATGTCGTGCGGATCGCATCAGCGATCTCCTCGACGCCGTCCTAGGTGAGATCATCTCTTGTCTTCCCATCCAGGAGGGTATCCGTACTCTAATCCTCGCACATCGCTGGCATCCTTCATGGCCCATCGCTCCTCTGAATCTCGACTGCCGCGAGATTTCTGCCGGCCGTCTTTTTAACGATGGAGAAACAATTCATATGGAGACCATGCCTAGGGTGTCCGTCTTCACCGAGGAGCGCGTCTGTAAATGCTATTTCGGAACTCGGCGCTCTCGAAAATATTTCGCTGATGTTGTCAGTCTTCCAGAATGCATCCTGTCCGCCCACCAGGTCTCGGTTAGCCACCTCTCTATCCCGGCATGCTACCTACGGTGCAGACCCGCCACCGTTGATGCCTGGCTCCTATCCTCAAAGCTGAACATTCTCCAGGTTCGTGAGTTCTACTATATGTTCCCAGAATTCGTGACGCAAGAGATCACACCACTGGATGTATGTACTTCATCTAGGCCCTCAGCACCGGAGTCTGTGTTTCGGTTTTCCTCCTCTTTGCACACCCTCGCCTTTGCTCTTTGCCAAATACCACACAATTAAGTAGGGACGCTTAAGCTACCGCTGGTGAAAAGACTGTCGCTTGTGGAAGTTGGTATATCAGACGTCTCGCTGCAAAGCATGATCCACTCTAGTTGCCCTGCACTCGAGTGCCTGCTGCTTGTTTGCAGTAGAGGAGTTGGTCGCATCACAATTGAGTCCCGTAACCTTGTAAGAATCGACGTTCGTTGTGCACACGGCTAACTCATTATAGAGGATACCCCTTTGCTTCAATGGGGGATCCACGATATTCAGGTTGGCGACTCGTTGGTAACGTTGTCTCTGCACCTAAACTGGAGACGCTGGGTGAATTCATTTTCGTGTCTCCCTTCACACGCTGTGAGGTACTGACTTTCCATGATACTGGAACACAGATGCACTTGTTCCGATGTTTGTTCTACTAATTTGATGATCTATGTTCTTTGCTTCACGTAGGGTGAGGACTTGGAGGTAACCTGTGTCTCTGCACCTGAACTGGATAAATGCATAGATGCGTATGGTCTCACATGTCTTGCGGTACTGAGTTTTCACAATCTTCCTAACTGTATTTTCTTTGTGAGGAAACAAGTTTTATTTCATCCATCCTTTATTCTATTAGTTTTGTGATCCATCTTCTGTTAATTTTCATCAAGGGTTTGGAGGCAGTCAGTCTAACAACAATGTGTCAATCTGTCAAGACCTTGTTTATCTACATGGAATATAAAGTGGATCTCGTCATTTGCTTGTTGCAAATTTTTCCAAAACTCGAGAACTTGTTTGTCGAGGTGATGATCTTCAAAAATATGCGTACTGTAGTACTCCTTCCATTTTCAAAATGCTTGTCTTAAATTTGGCTGGAACGGATGCACCAGTATCTACACATGAATACTGTTGGATACATCCATATCTAGGCAAGTCTATGTCAAAGTTCTTGTTATGGAGCTGGTAGAATTTATTTTTTTCATTTGGTTTTTTGATGCTCCGTATGTATTTTTATATAAGCTAAGTATTTTCAACCTTTCATGTGTGTTTTTAGGGACGGTTGATTCTTCATGGTGAAAAAACCAAATGGCGTCTTAAGCACCCGCAATTTCTCAAACATCACGACATTTGTGTGAAGAGAGTAACGCTTGAAGATTATGTTTCCTCGCAGAGTTACATTGAATTTGCGACATTCTTTGTTCTAAGTGCGAAGGATCTGGAGACCATCAGCATTAAGTTTATCTCCCCTCCTGAAGAGTTCACGGGAGTATTTTACAAAGAGCAACAAAGGGTTCTAAAGTGGCACAAAAAGGCTTCCAATTGCGCTCGTCTTAAATTATCATCAAGTTGCAGTTGTGTTGGTTCGGATTTAAAAAAGAGAACCGTTGAGTATCTGGATTTGACGGATCCATTCAGATATGGATGTTGATATCAGGTGTGGTGTTAGTTGTTCAAGCTTGTGGAGTTATATGTTGTTGTGATGTTTTGAGCTCTGGTTCTGTGTAAACATTATCAAACAACCGTTGTACTGTTTGGACTGTGTGTAGGCTTGTTTTTTTGTGTGTTGTGTGCCGACATAAAGGAGCTCTCGAGCGCTAAAATGAATCTAGTTTTATCTCTTCTTGTTTTGGTGCTACAACATGTCATAGTGAGTGAGTGGCCTCTCCATTTTTGAGAAGGCACGGTCATCGTTATTCTGATCTACCGCTGCGTCAAATGTGAAGTTATGTGCCTTTGTACAATCGTTGGAACTATAAAATGTTGTGTGGCACCATGATAAAAAAACACAAAGTAGATTGTTTTTGGAATAGAGGGAAGCATGATGTATGTATAACCGTGCGTGTGTTGCATGTACAGCCATGCCTCTCGTATGTATCTATCATGCACACAATGCATGTATAACTGTGCCTGTGTTGGAGGTAGAGTAGTGCTTCTCCTTGACCGTGGGTCTTTTACGTGACAAACATTGTAACACGGAAAGCCACGACCATGCCTTCTTGAGTACACAAGACATGTCGCTACTTGGTACAGAACGGTGATTGTAGAGACTTCACATCCGTGCTTTCAAAAATAGCCTCTCTCGAATCTGCCACTCATTGCCTGACAAAGTAAACCATGAGTGTTCATATCAGAACCCAATTCTGTTCGATTTGCGCAATAAACGCATGAACGTGACTCTGCCTAATACTAAAGTATGCCTCCATGGGCTTCTCGTCCGTGCCTCTCCGTCTGAACGAGTCGACTGAATCATTCGGAACACAAACACAAGTGAACATGACTCTATATAATACCATATGATGCCTTTGTGGATTTCATGCCCGTGCCTGTGACCCTAATCACTGAAACACAGAGAGCCACGTACGTACACGGCCACAAGTCATGAACGTACATAACTATGGTTGCAGAGACTTCATGCTTGTGCTTTTAAAAAACGCGCGACAGCGATGACATCTGGAATTATGTCCCTGCATTGTGCCTCATCCTCGTATTTTTTCCTGAGATCTTCTCCTCCTCCTCCTCTGTTAAGCTCTTGTGTTTTTTGTACAAGCGCAGTGTGTCAGCATCCTGGGAACGGGGGTCCCCAGACTTGCCTGCCTGCGGCCCGTTGCGTGGCTAAGCCAGCAGGCCGTATGGCCCATCTTCATCAACAAGGCATCCAAGACCCTCGCGAGGGGCCAAGCCTCGTGAGGCGTACGACACAAGACCTCCTCTGAAGCGGCCTCGTCGGGCAGGCTCACGAGGATCAGAGATATCAAGGTGAGGCGAACCTCACGAGGCTCTCGTGATGTGAGCCATGACGATCGACACCAGGCGGGCGCCAGCGCGCACAGCGTCATTGTTTCCTCTTTGGTGCTAAGGAAACCAGCGCAGGCGAGGAGTACTGAGGCATCAGGCAAAGGTCGACATTTTGGTGCAACAAGACCGAGACCAGAAGGACGGCAAGACAGAGGTCATCATGGAGCCCAAGACGGCGTCACCACCAGAGCCTTTGGTAGGCGAAGACCACTTTTTTCAGTATAGCTCGTACTAGTTGTCCCCCTTTAAATTTTCCCGCCATTGTTGGCTCCCTTCCGGCTCAAGATTTGGGAAGAGGACCAGGGCCTCTATAAGTAGGAGTAGCCACCACCATAGGCAGGAGGAAGAGATCTTGGATCACTCTCACCCACACAAGTTAGCCAAGCACAAGAACACCTCAACCTCAGGAGGTTGTTCTTCCCATTGTATTGTTCATCATCAGCCCAAGAGGCAATCCACCACCACCACACTGGAGTAGGGTATTACACCACAACTGTGGCCCGGACCAGTATAAATCTTGTGTCTTTCCGCGTTCCGAGGTCGTCGAGTTCGTCCACGAGATCTTAGCGAGCTAGGGCGTAAATCAGTGGGAGGAAAAGACTTCACATGCACCCCAGTGTTTGAACCTTAAGGGTTTACAGGAACCCCACATCCGACATTTGGCGCGCCAGGTAGGGGTGCACCGGACCTTCTTCTCCGACAACCGACTTACAGATGCTCCGCGGCCGCTATGTCTGATGACCCAAGAGCTGACTCCGACCGCTGGGCGGCCTGGCCAACCTGATCGGCGCCGCCCGCCTATGAAGACATCAACCCCGCGCTCTAGGCGGCACGAGCGCCGCCCAATCCGATGGGGCGCGGGCGACATGGCGGGGCGTCATCTACCCCCACTCCATGGCAAGTGCAGGTCGCAGGCAGAGCAGCAAGCCACGCTGCAGCGACGGCACCGCTCTCACGGCGGGAACAAGCAAACACGCGGGCAGCACTCCCTGTGGCAAGGGAGCTGCTGCGGTGCCGGCTGATGGAAGGCGGCCGGGACACACTGCTGGAATGCGTTGCCGAGCTGCTGGACGTGGCGACCTCGGGAGCCCCGCCCTTCTGCCATCAGCTTTCTCCTCGGGCTGCTATGGGGATTCTCGGCGGGCTACGCCGCCACCATGCACCATCACGCGTGCTAGGGGGCTTCGTCCACACTAGCATGGCCGGCGGCGCTGGGGGCTCTACCACCCCCGTACCGCCTGCAACAAGCATGGGCACAAGGGTCGCCTTCCATGGCCCAAGTGGGATGCCGCGCTATCGCCCCCAGGACGTCACGCTGGGCCGGGCGACATGGAGTGTGGGGCACCACGACGAGGTGTTCGGGGTAACAGCCCCAGAAGCCTATGTGCCCTGCATGATGGACTAGGAGTACACGCCGAAGGATGACCCTTGCTTGTTCGTTGGTGAAGATTGGGAAGAAGGGGCGCTAGGAGTCGAGGTGTTCCAGGAGCTGCCCAGGAACCACCATGACCGCGCATGCGACGAGCACTACAGGGTACCCCTAATCCCTCAGGAGCAAGCTTACGCTAACCATGAGTCATAGGAGGAGCAGGTCACCGCGGCGGCAGGCGGCCCCAGCTCGACAGCCCCCCTGGTAGTGGGAGGATCACGTTGGGGGCTGCAGGAGAGGGGCCGGGAGCCAGGCCCCTCCCCAAAGCGTACAAGGCCAGGGGATATCCGGAGGTAGGCCCTCTACCGGGGAGGCTTTGACGACCCTTCCCCCAGCAGAGGACCTGTGGTCGCCGAGGGAACCGCTGGCGTCCCCTTTCCCTCCTTTGTGTCGTTCTGTTGACCGGTCGGTGCAGAGGAGGTCGAGGGCGGTGTAAGGCGGGGCCCTCGTCTGGCGATATGAAGCAAGGCCGGTTCCTGTGAAGAAAGCCCAGTGCCTGTGAAGCTCGCCGCCCATGACACTCTCACGTAATAATGAGTTGGGGCTGTACACGCCCTGGAGTCTCAGGAGCGCTGGCCTCAGGCCCTGGGGCTCCCTCCCACGCCTAGTGGCAGCACTTAGCTCCGCGCTGGTGAGAAGACTTGAAGACCTGAATACTAGACTAGGTGCCGGACGCGGCCTTGTGCTTTGGATCTCTCTTTCTGTGGCTTTGCTTTTTGGATCTGGATTTATGTTGAAGCTGAATTTTTATTGATTCGCGTGGGGGTGCCTTTTCTCATTCGAGCCATTTCTCGCCTTCTGGATCTCGTTTGGTTTGGGACTCATGTCCATCGCTTTTCCCTCGCAAGCTCCTCGCGAGCCGGACTGTGCAAAGTGCACGCTCGTCAAGCACAAGCTAGCGCTGCGGCTGGCGCTCACCTCTTGAGCCCCCCCCCCCCTCAGACGAAGCGATTGGCTCCACAGGATTCTCAGAAGCTCGTCGCCTCACGACCCAGCCCGGAGCCGGTGCTGACTAAGGTAAACCACGACGGGAAGCTCGTGCCTGGCCTCACGAGTTCACAAGGACACATGCTCACATCGCATAGGAAAGTAAAAACTACAATTTGCTTACATGAGGGTCTCCCCCTCTCAAAATGCTCTTACAAGTCTTCCAGGGCCACGCCCAAGTTCTGCGTGCAGGATGAAACAACAGGAGAACATGGGATCAGCCAGAAATATCACTCGCTACATCACCCGCGGACGCGTCACTCTCGTCGTCGTCATCTTCGTCGGCGTCATCACCGCCATCGGCGACGCCCCCATCATCGTCGTCAACCACGTCGCCTTCGTCTGCAACGACCACCACCGCGTCATCCTCCAAGGTGAAGGCCCTGACCAACGCGTCCACATGGTCCTCTACCCAACGCGCCAGGTCACCCCGGACGGCCGTGGGTACGGGGGCAATGGCGGGTCGAAGTCAAAGTTGGGGTCGGCATTCAGAATGTGGCTGAAGACACGGGAGAAGGCGCGTTGAAGGAGGCCACGACTCCATTCCTCCACAAGCTGGCGAGCTCTAGCAGATCGAGCCTCTAGGCGCGTCACCACCTTGGTAAAGAAGGTCAGGTGGCTGGCATAGTCGTTCGAATGGGGGGCCAAAGCATTCTCGTCGCAGATATAACCCAGGGCGGTGTTGGCCCTGTTCCGGAGGCCTTGAAGCATAGGAGCATTCTCGCGCTCTAACATCCGACGCTGGAGCACCTCCTCCCTGTTTTGCCGTGCGACGGCCTTGGCACCTTCAACCCGGTTCTGGACAGAAAGCAGCTCAGCGTGGGCGGAGGGAAAGTCCGCCTGCGCCGTAACCAGGGCGGTGGTTGTGGCCTCCGCACGCCTCTCGGCCTCATCCAGCCTAGGCCTGAGGGCGGCGGCTCTGCCCGCATCCTCCAGACCCACAAGCTTCAGCTTCGAGTCGTACATGCCCTCCAGATCTATGCGAACCTCGGCCACCCAGCGATTGATCTCCTCCTTGACTTCAGCCTCGCGGGCCCTGACGGCATCTTCTACCTGAGCAACTTGACGCTCTCTCGTCTCCAGTTGCTCGAGCTCGAGGATGCGCTCCATGTCTTCTAGGGCCAGCGTCTCATCGCGCTTCCGGGCCTCCTCTTCCTCCACGGGCGTCCCCCTTAGTCATGCAAGAGCGGCCCCGCGCACCACCATCTGCTGCTCGAGGGACGCGCTCCAGGCCTAGAGCCCCCACGCATGCTCTTCTGCTGCCTCGCGACGGTGATCAGCCTCGCGAGCCTCTTCCAAGGCTCGCGAGCGGGCTTCATGGGCGATCTTGAGGGACGCCTCGGCCTTCGCATTCTCGAGGTCGCGCTGGTAGCGACCGGGGTTGATGGCCACCTTCAGCTTGTGCCGCTCCTCCACCAGCTGGAGACCTTCAGCCTCAAGACACGAATCGACACCGGCAAGCTCTTCACTAAGGCGGCTCATCGCGCCCATCGCCTCCTGGAAGAGCTCATGACGAACCATGCTCCGCCCACGCTCGAGGTCGAATGCTCGACCCGCCTCATCCTCCTCCTCGGGGGCAGCGAGCGGGGCATCAAGTGGCGCGCCACCTCCCGACGGTGGGCTAGGGGCTGGCGCCGCGCCTAATGTGTGCCCGTCCTCGTGAGGAGCCCAAGCTGATCAAGGCTTGCTGCTTGAAGAGGAACCGAAGATCAAGGTCAACCAGCAGCTGTTCATGAGCAAGGAGGAGTCTTGGGCACTCCCGCCGAGATCCACACCAGGCCATGGGGGAGGGGCGGCCGAACCGCGGACTCAGTGCGCCACGAAGGCGAGGACGCTCCCCCGACTGACCCTACTCCAAGGGCGGCAGGCCGGCCAGGAACACTCAAGGTTGATGGGGGAGTTGATGAAGGAGGAGGCAACCTCTCAGAAGACGCAACAGCTTCAACGGAAGGAGCCCTGGAAGACAGACGTCAAAAAAAGAAGACCGCACGCAGGGAGCCACGGCAATAAGATACTCACGCGTTAATGGCGATGTACTTCCGTCGCTTCAACGGCCCGAAGATATTGCTACCACTGGGGGATCCCTTCCTCTTGCAGAGCTCCTCGAAGTCCACACAAAGACGACCAAAGCGCTGGACGTGACGACCGGTGCGCGATGGAGCCGAAGAAGAACCAAGAGGGATGGATTCAAAGGAGCCCGACCGTGGCGAACAGCCCTGCGCTCTCTCACTGCAACGTCAGGAGGCTCCTGGAGCCTCAGCCTTGGGAGCCGCATGCCGCGCTCCTCAACAACCAACGCCTCAGGAGGGGGGTCGCAGGCCCCCGAGGACGACGCCCAAGGATCACCGCTCGTCATGTGCTCCTCGGCACTTGAGCCACCGGCCCTCGTCGGAGCTCGCCCCCCCCCCCCCCCCCCCCCCCCCCCGCATCATCACCCGGGGCGACCTCGGCACCGACGGCAAGGAGGGGGACCACGATGACAGGGTTCTCACGGGCCCCCGTCAAGCCGACTGGGTGCAGCACCCACTCATCAAAGGAAGGCATGTTCGTGGCAAATGTGACTTTGTTCTCCCAGCGGTACAACAGTCAGTTGTTCCTGGGCATCTCATCCGGCAGAGGGACACCTGATAGGACCATGAGCACTGTTTGCCGTGCCACAAGAGGAAGCCCCTCCTCCTGAAACCTCATGTTGTCCTGGTTGCGGAGCAAGTCCCACATCGGGCGGAAGTGATGCTGAAGTGGAGCGACTTGACGCCTGACAAACTCCATCACCACCATGGGCGCAGTCACACCGAGGTCCTTCAACCACCTCGGCCTGGCCCAGGCGTGGGCAAGGCAGGGGCTCCTGAGCTTCTGATGACCCTAGCTAGAGTTTGGAATAGCAGGCCCCATCAGAGCTTGGAGCAGAGGGTTGAGCACGCCGGCGTCAACAAACACCCATCGAGTACGGAACTTGCTCGTCGATGAAGGAATCTCGAAGTCGATCCCCGCGCCTACCGTCACAGCCACGGCCTGGAAGCCCACGCACCCCGAGCTCTGCCGGGGACCGGTGAGATGCAGCGAGAAGAAGTGGCAGAAGAGTGCCACGGAAGGAGCGATGCCCACCACGGCCTCGCACAAGAAGGTGAAGACAGCAAGAAGGGTCACAGATTGAGGGTCGAGATGGAGCATGTGGATCTGATAGTGCTCGAGCACCGCGTTGAAGAAAGCGGAGAAGGGAGGAATCAGGCCAGCCCATAGGGCCTCAATGAAGATCGGAACCTCGGTGACCGCCCGAGCCATGCGAGTACGAGATGCGGGCCAAGCTGTCATCGCTCCCCACTCGTTGAAACAGGAGGCAAGCATGGGTCGCACCTTGTCCACGGCCTCGTCGTTGAGCACCCGGGGCCGGCCGAGCGCCAGCTCGAAGGATGGAGGCGCAGTTGGCGAGGACAGAGGTTTCTTCCCCTTCTCGGCTTGTTTCGGCGCCATGGCGGAGAAGCAGGAGGAATGCAATCAGATTGGGAGGAGGGAGCAGGGCCTCCAGGAACCAGGGAGATTGGAAGAGTCAGGCGCAGCGAAGGAAGAATAACTGAGTAAGAAGCGGGGGCCGCATAGCCAGGCGGATTCAAGGGTAGCGTGGGGAAGTGGAGACGCCCACGTCCAATCATCCGCCACACGTCAACCGAGGCCGCAGGCTTTTGGGGCCTATGGTGCTCCGTACTTGGCCCTTGGCTTCGCCGCAAAGCCAAGCCCGAGCGCACTTTGGGCCTAGGGGCTACTGTCAGCATCCTGGGAACGGGGGTCCCTAGACTTGCCTGCCTGTGGTCCACTGCGTGGCTAAGCCAGCAGGCCGTACGACCCATCTTCATCAACAAGGCATCAAAGACCCTCGCGAGGGGCCAAGCCTCGCGATGCGGACGACACAAGACCTCCTCTGAAGCGTCCTAGTCAGGAAGGCTCACGAGGAGCGGAGATATCAAGGCGAGGCGAACCTCACGAGGCTCTCGTGACGTGAGCCATGACGATCGATACCAGGCAGGCGCCAGCGCGCACAACGTCCTTGTTTCCTCTTTGGTGCTAAGGAAACCAGCGCAGGCGAAGAGTACCGAGGCATCAGGCAAAGGTTGCCATTTTGGTGCAACAAGACCGAGACCAGAAGGATGGCAAGACGGAGGTCATCGTGGAGCCCAAGACGGCATCATCACCAGAGCCTTTGGCAGGTGAAGACCACTTTTGTCAGGATAGCTCATACTAGCTGTCCCCCTTTAAATTTGCCCACCATTGTTGGCTCCCTTCTCGCTCAAGATTTGGGAAGAGGACTAGGGCCTCCATAAGTAGGACTAGCCACCACCATAGGCAGGAGGAAGAGATCTTGGATCACTCTCACCCACACAAGTTAGCCAAGCACAAGAACACCTCAACCTCAGGAGGCTATTCTTCCCATTGTATTGTTCATCATCAGCCCAAGAGGCAATCCACCACCACCACACTAGAGTAGGGTATTACACCACAACGGTGGCCCGAACCAGTATAAATCTTGTGTCTTTCCGTGTTGCGAGTTCGTCGAGTTCGCCCGCGAGATCTTAGTGAGCTAGGGCGTAGATCGGTGGGAGGAAAAGACTTCGTGCGCACCCCAGTGTTCGAACCTTAAGGGTTTGCCGAAACCCCACATCCGACACAGTGAAGACCTAACCTAACTGTCCATCTCATGTTGGGTTTGCGCAATAAACACATGAACGTGACTCTGCCTAATACTAAAGTATGCCTCCATCTTGACCGTGCCTCTCCGTCTAAACGAGTCGACAGAATCATTCGGAAAAATATACATAAGCTAACATGACTC
This sequence comes from Triticum aestivum, assembly GCF_018294505.1. NCBI lineage: Eukaryota > Viridiplantae > Streptophyta > Magnoliopsida > Poales > Poaceae > Triticum > Triticum aestivum. The sequence goes on from NC_057797.1 coordinate 496,484,788, forward strand.
TATATAATACCACACGATGCCTTTGTGGATTTGACACCTGTGCCTGTGACCCTTATCACTGAAACATAGAAAGTCACAAACATGCATAACCGTGGCTGCAGAGACTTCAAGTCCGTTTAGCTAATGAAATGTACGACTTGCGCAATAAACGCATGAACGTGACTCTACATAATACTACAGTATGCCTCCAACGGCTTCTCGTCCGTGCCTCTCCATCTAAACGAGTCGACGGAATCATTCGGAAAACAGACACAAGCGAACATGACTCTATATAATACCACACAATGCCTTTTTGAATTTGACACCCCTGCCTGTGACCCTTATCACTAGAACACAGAAAGTCACAAACGTACATAACCGTGCCTCTGCGTAAAACACAAGCATGCCTCCCTGGGCATCCCGACCGTGCCTCTCCTGGTTATAGAGTCAAAGGATGCATTTGGAACACAAAGAGACACGAAGGTGACGTTGGATAATTACAGGTCATGCATTTGTGGGCTTGACAACCGTGACTATGACCTGAAACACTAACACACAGAAAGTTGTCTTCATGCATAAAGGACCGTGATGCTACTAAACATAGAAAGTCGCCCTTGTGCATTTGAGTTAAAATCTTATAACAAAAATAATTGTAACACGGATAGTCGGCTGTCACTCTGCATCACTTAATGACAGTAACGTTGCACTGTAGAGAAGCATGTTGTATGTACAACCTGCTCTTGATACTCCGATCAACGAGCGTGCCTCTATTGCATGCAGGGCAGTGCTCCCCTATTCTAAAAGGTTGTGCCTCATTTCCATCCTCAAACAGGAAAGAAATAATTTCAATATTTTTTATTTTGCGGGGGAAATAATATCAATATTAATAATATACTTGTTCTCCAACTGCCCCTTCAATCATGTTAAGATTAATTAACATGGTAGTTAAGGGATTAATTCCCGTTTGTAACGGTGGTTGCTTTCTACAATCGCGTCGGTTCCGTCCGAACTGACGCCCCGTGAAAACGCATGTTCCAGTGCTATATATAGCACTTCATCTAATGCAAAGAGAGGAGATCGATCATTTGTTCTTGTCGATCCTGAACAGATCCCTCCAGTCTTCTCCCCTTCCCTCCCATCTCTAGTTACACTTAGCCGTCTTTCTAGATCCACGCCACATATAGCGGCGCTCGCAGGCGGCGCGAACCCATGAATGGACACGAATATGGAGATCCACTCTGTGCGGCATGCACCAAGTGGGCAAGGCTCGCGCCACCGGCGACGTCGTCCTCTGGTGGTTTGGCGGTAGCGGCTGGAAGCGGCAAGGGTGCCCCTACTGATTTCGAGGATCAGGAAGAGCAGTCTAGTTCGTACCGTATCAGCGATCTCGCTGACGGTGTCCTAGGTGAGATCATATCTCGTCTTCCCATCAAGGAGGGCGTCCGTACTCGAATCCTTGTACGTCGCTGGCGTCCTTTGTGGCCCATCGCTCCTCTGAATCCTGACTGCCACAAGATCCCTGTCGCTCCTCTTTTTAATGCCCTAGAAATGGTTCATATCGAGATCATCAGTAGGGCCTCTGCCTACAGCGAGGATCATGCTCGCATACGATACATCGAAACTTGGCATCAGGGAAAAACAGTTCCTGGTGATGGTTCGTGCCTTCCATAGTCCATCCTCTCTAGCCATGTGGGCCCAGTTCTCCGCCTTTGTATACCGGCGTGCTACCTCCAATGCAGACCCTCTACTATCCACGCCTGGCTTGAGTCCCCCAGATTGAACAATATCCAGGTGGAGTTTTACTACCTGTTTCCACGATTCGTGAAAAAAACTGTCAAACTATCACACACATGCTCTTCATCTACGCCCTCACTACCGAAGTCCGTCTTTCGGTTTTCCTGTTCTCGGCGCACTGTCAGCTTCACGTGTTGCCAGATACCAGACCATTATATAGAGGTAGTTGAACTACCACTGGTCAAGAGACTTTCGCTTGCTGAGGTTGATATATCAGACTTCTCGTTGCAAAGCATGATCAACTCTAGTTGCCCTGCACTCGAGTGCCTGCTGCTTGTTTGCAATAGAGAAAGGCATTGGATCACAATAAATTCCCCTAACCTTGTAAGCATCGGTATCCATGGTGAGGAAGGAAAATTCATCATCGAGGATGCCCCCTCACTTCAAAGGTTGATCCACGATCTCTAGAGCAATAACATGGAGGTATTCATCATCTCTTCACCTAAACTGGAGACATTGGGCAAATTCAGGATCTCACTTGGCTCCATAGGTCTTATGGTACTCACATTTCACAATAATTCCAACTGCATTTCCTTGAGAAAGTAGTTTCATGTCATCCAACCTTTTGTTCTAATAATTTTATGTTTTATTTTCTATGTTATGTGAAGGGTTTGGCGATGGTCAGCCTATCTACAATGCGACAATCTGTCAAAACCGTGTTTTTGGCCATGCCTTATAAAGTGGACCTGGTCATTCACTTGATTAAGTGCCTTCCAAATCTGGAGAACTTGTTTGTTGAGGTGATGATTCTCACGCCCAATGAAAATCTCATACCGTGCATAGTGTAGCACTCCTTGCATCTCAAAAAGCTTGTCTTACATTTTGTTTGCAATGGATACACCCTATGTCTAGGCATGTTTTTTTTATTATTATACATACATCCGTATCTAGGGAAATGTTCGACGAACTGATTGGGACGGGGGTCATGGAATTTATCGTTCATTTTGCCCTTCCATAGATCTTGAGTATCTTTCAACCTTTATGCGTTTTCAGGGAGGATTCATTCCCGATGGTGCAAGAAATATTTGGCGTCGCAAGCACCGTGCGTTTCTCAAAGAACACATCATTCATTTAAAGACAGTAAAGCTGGAATATTATGAAAAAAGCGGGAAGAACACTGAGTTTGTGAGGTTCTTTATTCTGAATGCAACGGAGCTAGAGACCATGAGGATTAAGTTTCGCTTTCCCTCAGACTTCACGCAAGAATTTTATGAACTGCAACAGAAGTTGTTCCTGTGGGAGAATAAAGCTTCCAAACACGCCCATCTCAAGTTATCAGCATGCTGCAATCATCTGTGCTTGGATTTGAAACATTGGCGTGTTGAATGCCTAGATTTGTCAGATCCGTTCACTTGTGCCTGCTGGACACAGGGCTGAAGCTAGTTCCTCAAGCTAGTACAGTTAGATAGTGTTGCGCCAACCCGAGACTGTGTTATATCTGAACATGGCCAAACAATCCATTTGCCTTTTGCACCATTTTGTAAGCTTGTTATAACAATACTTTTGTGCTATGCACCCGCTGTTCTGATAATTTGATAGTTTTATGTCATTTTATCGTGATGCTACAAAAACATTCGTGTGCGGTAGTCAACCAGGGAACAAAAACATTTGGAAGAGAAGAGACAGTGCCTTGCCTATTCTGCAATGAACGTGCATCTAGTGCATGTAAACCAGTGCGTCTGCAGTGACCAGACATCACTGGCTTCTTGCACACACACACACATGGCCGTGGCTCTGCTTAATCTCAAACCGTGCTCCTGGTGACCTCAGACTGTACGTGCCTTTTGTGAAAATGCATTTCCGTGAAAGAGTTTACGTCTGAGTACAAACAATCGAGTCACGGAGACACAGACGTGCGTCGGCTTCAGGAGTAAGCGCGACTCTGTAGATTGTAAATTTTATGTGTGTCAGTGCTAGTGCGGTCCTCCTGTCTGACATAGGAATGTGCCTTTGACAAGTTAGTGCCACGTTACCAGAGGCATGGTTGCCCATGCCTGCCAAAGCGACATCTGTGCCTTGCTATATTATAGTAACCCATGTCTCATGGAACGATACAAGACAAAATATTGCTGGATGCGCCTCGCTAGCAGCACGTTTCTTTGAAATATAAATTATTCAGGAGATCAATATTTGATGTGCGTAGACCATCACACACCCTCTGAAAGATTGCAAAAAATGAGATACATGTAACCATGTCCATGCCCATGTCTTTGATAGATTGCAAAAATATTCAGCCAAGTAACCATGCCTTTAGTCAAGTAACCATGTCCAAGCATAAACTTATACTAGACGAGTATCCCTTGCAACGTTTCAAAAGAAGGCAACTGTTAATGATCATTCTTCGAGTATTGCTTTGATCATCAGGAGGTCATCATTGTTCGCAAACCCTTGCCCCAAAAGATCGCAGGTGACGCTTTGCATCTTCTTTCTATTCTCCTTCAACTTATTCACCTCCTCCTTCAGAAAATCCCTATCCAGCTTAATCTCACCCCTCTTGTCCTTAAGATTCTAAATGACACTTGTGAGAGACCTCTGAATGCGCTTGACGTCTTTATCAACGATACCCATCTGCTTCTTCTGTCTGTCAATCTTCATGGTAGTAACATTAGTTCTTTTCGCAGCTGCAACAAGATTCTCGAGCTTACGTTCACTTGTTCAATATCCATTTTAAGCCTGCTTATCTCTTCATTCTTTGCTTTCCTATCATCATTGCTCTCATGCAACATCCCCCAGAGCTTGAGTAGCCACCTATGCATAATGATAGGCCATGGGTGGTCAACCCATTCAACGACTCCACAGTTCATGCCTCTCTGCGAACAAAAAGGAACAAAATGAACGGAGACTATTAATACACTGCTGCACAAGCTCTGGGATATAATAAAGTTGACATATACTTGGTTTATAACCTCGTTCAACTAACTATGAACCGTGTTTGTGCAATGTGGCACGTCAATGGTTAGGTACCCACATCACTAATTATGGTACTTCGCCCACCCTGTCCGCCGAGTTATTTCATAATTGTACTTAGTCTCTTTTAGGCCAACTTGAATTAATCTGGAGCTACCTCTGCAGTCAACTTATTTAGAGAGTTTTTTTGGAAGAATATACTGACCATTACACAGAAGTCCCATTTGTAAACAAACATTAGAGTGTCTAGATCACTTCTTTTGTGTTCAGTGATGTAAAATAAGTAGTGACCTTTACCTTTTATGTAAAGTAAAAATGACTACACAATATTTCCTACAATTAACTGGAAAACACAAGAAGAAATCAGTCTTATTTGGAAGACTACAAGTCCTATATCCAAACAGTTTGATGCAACAAGAAAGTAGCTCGGATTTTCGAAAGTGGCTAACTTTCACAACACAGCCGTAGAACCTCCTCCCCATGTCACTTCCTTCAAAGGCCACACACCTGAGAGGCTTGGTATCCTAGAGAACGTAGTAGATAGGACGATCGAGCTCTTCGCCACAGAAATCACGGTCTTCGATGGTATCAGGGTTCTCCTACAAGGACACATGAATGTTTAGAGCTCAGATCTTTTCTTGGTAAAACAAACCCCAGATCAACGCTCCGCATGTAGCAGGAATAACCTACATAGATATCAAAATCCAGCTCAAGGAAGTTCAAGCCTTCCTTCCTCCCATCTTGTCCAAACTTTTGTGTTGACATGTCCCGGAGGATGTGAGCAGATGCGGTGCCGTAGGCGGCGTCGAATTCAAGAGGAGAGAGAGAGGGGGAGAGAGAGAGGGGAAGAGACATAGTGAGAGAGGGAGAGGGGAAATGAAAGCGAGGGACTTCGACATGGTCCGGCTCGACCAAATACTCCACCTACTCGCCAGACCCACCAACCCCCACCCCCTCCCCCGCCCCCTTTTTTGCGCTGGGATGGCAAGGAGCCATTTACTATTGTTAGTAGTTTCAACTTTGCTCGCCAACATTTGCCTTCGAATTATGGCAACGAGAGGATTCCTCTGTGTCGTCGCCATAAGGAAGGATGTCTCGTCTCGTCTTTAAAGACGGTACTACTGACATAACATATCAAGAGGGCCCGTTACCGGCGGCAGGAGCCATACGTGTTGTCTCTTCTAGGAGCCATACGTGTCAAAACCGGCGGATCTCGGGTAGGGGGTCCCGAACTGTGCATCTAAGGCAGATGGTAACAGGAGGCAGGAACATGATGTTTTACCCAGGTTCGGGCCCTCTTGATGGATGTAAAACCCTACGTCCTGCTTGATTAATATTGATGATATGGGTAGTACAAGAGTAGATCTACCACGAGATCACAGAGGCTAAACCCTAGAAGCTAGCCTATGGTATGATTGTATGTTTTTTGTTATGTCCTACGGACTAAAACCCTCCGGTTTATATAGACACCAGAGAGGGTTAGGGTTACACAAGGTCGGTTACAAAGGAGGAGATATCCATATCCGTATTGCCTAGCTTGCCTTCCACACCAGGTAGAGTCCCATCCAGACACGAGACGAAGTCTTCAATCTTGTATCTTCATAGTCCAACAGTCCGGCCAAAGGATATAGTCCGGCTATCCGAAGACCCCCTAATCCAGGACTCCCTCAGTAGCCCCTGAACCAGGCTTTCAATGATGATGAGTCCAGCGCGCAGTATTGTCTTCGACATTGCAAGGCGGGTTCCTCCTCCGAACACATCACAGAAGAATTTGAACACAAGGATAGTGTCCGACCCTGCAAAATAAGTTCCACATACCACCGCAAAGAGAATAATATTTCCATAAATCTTAATCTGCTGACACGTTTTGGCAACATGACATCATGCCATGGTTCGGTGATTATTCGAACCGTTTTTCTTCAACCAGCTCCACACATAACGCGAGGCGGTTTCTTGACACGTCTTGTCAAAGCAGAGATCGTGTTCCCCTAATTACGGGATTCTCATCAATGCGGTCGTGGGTAACCCAACTGTGTCTAGGACTCCTAGATTATAGGCAAGTCCCAAACGGCTACGGAGAGGACGCTTGATATTCACCCTCTTTACAAAGGGACAAGGCTTTTACTTTTTTTCCTCCCGTGCTCAATCGAATCCTTCCCCCGCCTCGAGTTCTAACACCCAAAGCCCAGGTCAGGTGCTTCAGACCTTCAATCATGTCCGGATCTAGCCTTCAAGGCCGGTGGATGCCCTCCTCCGTTACGAAAGAGGATATCAAGAAGTTGAGGGAGGCCAGATACCTGACCGCCGAGGTTTTGAATCGGCTGCCCCCCGAGGGCAGGTCGTCCCTACTCCTGAACCCAACGAGAACGTTGTGTTCATCTCCCACTTCCTCCGAGGTCGAGGCCTCACCCTGGATCCCATTATTAGGGGTTTGATGTTCTATTATGGCCTAGATTTCCACGATCTAGCCCCAGACTCCTTTCTCCACATCTCGGCATTCATTGTCGTGTGTGAGGCCCTCCTCCGCATTACCCCTCACTTCGGCCTGTGGCTCAAGACTTTTTACGTGAAGCCGAAGATGGTCGAGGGGCAATATGCAGCATGCGGAGGCGCATTAATAAGCAAGATAGCAGGAGCTCCGTGGCTAAAAGGTTCCTTTCCAGATGTGTCCGAATTATGGCAACGGGAGTGGTTTTACATCACAGCTCCCAGAAGTGCCAAGTGGGTGGCTGCCCCTGCTTTCCGCTCAGGCCCTCCACCACAACTGATGTCATGGATTAGCAGAGGACTGAGCTGGGGTCCAGCCAAGGACGTGCCTATACTGCAGAGCCGCATTCAAGATCTCTTCGAAGGAGATTTCAGTCTGGTTACGGTGGTGCAAGTCCTGCTGGTTCGTCGAGTCCAGCCTTGCAAACGCTGGACCCTCGCATGTGGGAGTTCAACCCAGAAGGGCCGCGCACTATTCAGAATTTCCTCGGCCTGACGCACGAGGAGATGTACAAATCATTCTTCGGACTCCAAGTAGAGTGTCCGGATACTACCGAGGACGTGGGCCTGAGCAGCAACCGTACCGCCGACCAAGTAAGTAATCCTTTAGCCGAACACACCGTCTTTCATTTACCATGACGTCATTCTGAGAAATCGCTCTTTGACCAGGACTGGCTAACAAGGGCAAAGATGATTCGGTGTTCAGCCCCCCTTCCTGAGGGTTTGGAGAATCTGGTACTGGAAAAGATGCTCGAGCTAGCACCTTGCCCGGAGCCCTCAAAGGAAGATAAAGGGGGGAATAATGAGGTCGAAAGCGGGCCCCCTTCGCTACCAATTCCAACTAAGGAAATGAGTGCCTCCGTGAAGGAGGATAACCAAGGGGAAGGATCTGACCTTCTCTCGCTTCGGGGAAGGAAGAGGACTACCTCTGAAGACCCGGAAACCGAGTCTTCCAAACGGGAGAAGAAGTCTCCACCAGAGGGTCCTGCCTTGGAGGGTGCTTTTGCCGCACAAGGTCCGCGTGAGGATCAGCCCTCCAACGAGCTGTAAGTAATTAAAAAGTACTTTAATAGTGGAGATATACTACCTTACCTCTGAGGAAAATAACCGAAGCGTTTATCTTGCAGTTCGGATCTTAGCCCTTCTCAGCAGAGCTCGTCTTAGGGGGATCTTCTTCCGAAGATGATGGAGAGCGAAACGCCTCGCCCGGACTCCCCTGCTCAAGAAGCGGGCGACCTTGAAGTGTCGTCACGGAGGGCCTCTCCGGATCCGGTGAGGCCAGAAGATAATCCTATAGTCACCCGAAGTCCCCAGCGTCCGGCCCTTGAAGAGAGCAAACAAAAGAGTCTGACACCGTCTGGTATGCGGTCGGACGTACTAAGGGAGCTGTTGGAGCGAGCGGCCATCTCAGAAGAACACCGTATGTTGATGGGTACAGTGATGGAAAGAATTTCGTCCGCCGAAAGCGGATTGCATGAAGCCTTTATGAGTCTACTGACGGGCTTTGAGGTACGTGAAATGATATACTTTTTGATAGTACTGCACATTTTTAGGTGTGCCCTGTGTAGATAGCAGCCCCTGAGACTCTGGTTGTCGTCGAGAACGGCGGCGAACAGAGGATCATAGTCCCAGGTAATAACCAAACCGCCTTTATGTGCAGGTGGTGGAAGCTTCGGTGGCTAGCCGGACTAATGAGTTTGCCGAGCTAAAGCGGCAACTGGATGCGGTAGATGCCGACATCGAGCTTGTTAACAAGCGGCTTGACGAGGCACATGGTAAGTAATGTTTTCTGGTGATTGTCACATAGTAAGAGCAGCGTAACGCCAATATCTTTAATATGTTGTGACTGCATATGGAGCTGCCACCGTGGAGTCCCTTCGGGCTGAACTTGCCCGAGCCAAGGAACAAGCAAGAATTAGTAATGCGGCCGCTTTAAAGGCGGCCGAAGAATTAAGAGCCGAAAAGGCTGCACATTGCGAGAGCAAAGATAAAATGGCCAAGATGGCTGTAAAGTTAAAAGACACTGCCGACCGCTGCCAGCTCCTTGAAGAAGAAAACCGAGCGAAGGCGACAGACCTTGAAAAGGCCGCGGTGGCGACCAAAGACACCTGCTCTGCTATGAGGGCAAAGAAGGAAGAGCTGCATGAAGCCGGGGATATTGCGGCTGGGATGCCCTTTTTGCTGCGGAAGAAGTTTGGAGATCCGCGATATGCCCCTCTAGATCGGCTGTGGAGTTTGGCACATGCATATATGGACTTGGCGGCGAGCTCTGTCGATGCGGCCGAATACTTCCAAGATCAAACAGATCGTGAAGTGGACAAGCTGTTCTGGTCGCAGTTTAACGTTCTAGAGCGTCCGCTTCCATTGAATGATCACCTAGCCGAATGGGCCGAACTCAACAGGTTGTCCGGACTCGCCATGAGGTCCGTCGTAGATCATATGTGACCGGAAAAACCGAAGCCAAATAGCTATTTTAGCTTAGTGCAGCAGTTCCTTGGAGCGGTGCCACGCATCAATGCGATGAAGAGGTTCGGCGTGTATCGAGGGCTCGCGGATGGCCCTTGCCCATGTCAAAGCATACTCGGCGGAGATGGATGCTACCACTGTTGCGGCGCAGGGTTCGGCCATAGGCCGAGTGGCTGCCGAGCACTATTTTGAAGAAGTTCTTGAGGGCGCTCGTTTGATAGAGGCCCAGTGCTCGAAGAATATTATGTTTGAGTGACATGTATTCCCATTGTAAACACAATGTTTTTATGAAATTTATTAAGGCTGTATTTATACTTTTGCCCGAAAGTAATATGATGCCTCCTGTGCGGCCGTTTATGTATACATGTGTATAACCTGAAAGATTGCACTCGTCGGCTTCAGCCCCCACGCATATAATGCGGGGGTGTTCGCAGAAGACGCGTATTCACACTTAATCCAATGTCTTGGTCCTAATAAGGAGGTGAGGGCGCAACGAACTAGGCAACCGGACTATACTGCTTTAACACTTTCACTTAGCCATAGGAGTTTGACAGTGGGGCTACTATATAGCCCCTGGTGGCTCCGCACTCATCCGAATTCGGGGTGTGTACATGCCTGGCCGAGAAACGGCCCTTCGTTAAAGCGGAGGAATTCTAACATTCTGATAGGTCATTGAGTGGTTGACCAGTCTCACGCTATATCATGACAGTCAGTTTTCGGCTTTCTCTACTGAGGTGCTCGTCCAGATGAACCAGGGCACAATCGTAGTAGTTCTCTTGGTACCGCCTTAGCCGATAGAGCGGAACGTAAGGCAGCAAAACACAGGAGCCGGGCAAACCCAACATTTGACCAAAGACATGATTCGGAGCTGATGCATATAAGGCCAAACTCGCGACGCCGAACACTCCCTAAGGTATTCGGTCTTTTATTGTATAAACCGGGCCTAAACAGTGCCCTTTGTAAGAAGCCCCTGGTGTCCAGGTACGTGCATTATTCTAACGTGGCCACATGCCAAGACGTCAGCATCCTTCTCAATAGTACTGAGAATCCAAGGGATGTGTATCAACAAGAGATAGTAAAAAAGGTTTACGCAGGGTCTTAATCTAAAAACAATCCTTGGAACGGGTCCCTGCTGCATGTCTGTGCCTGTGTCTCCGTTGTTCCGTATCCTGGACGGGTGTAGCACGATGGTCATCTGTAAAAGAGAGAAACTTAGGTGAAAAGTTGTCATGCAAAAAGGTAGGTTTAAATAAACCATGTACAATTCAAGATGAGTAAAAATTGCCACTTGTCTGCGCGCGTTGAGCTCCTTGTATTTGTAATAAGGGTGTGGCCTATCAAACCTGTGTGAATGACATATAGCTGCGCCGGACTCGTCTAACCGTGTCCGTGGTCTTGACAACCTGTCAAATGCTTTAGTTGGTGAGGCCGTTTTTAGTGTGCGGCTGCCAAGGCAGTCGCACTCTCTTCAGTGCGCAAGGATCGCTTAATATTTCCATTCACTGTAATGATGCCACGTGGACCGGGCATCTTAAGCGTGAGGGAAGCATAATGCGGTATTGCATTAAAGCGAGCGAAAGCGTCACGTCCAAGTAATGCTTGATAGCCACTTTGGAACGGAGTAATGTGGAATGTCAAATTTTCGCTACGGAAGTTAACGGGGAAGCCGAATATAACCTCTAGTAGCAGGGAGCCCGTGCAATGAGCCCCTAGGCCTGGCGTTACTCCTTTAAAGGTAGTGTAGCTGTGGCAAATTTTCATTAGGTCTATCCCCATTTTGCAGATTGTGTCCTGATATATCAGGTTTAGAATGCTGCCACCGTCCATCAGGACTCGTGTGAAATTATATCCATCAATTATTGGGTCTAATACCAAGGCACCCCATCCTGCACGCCGAATACTTGCTGAGTAATCCCGATGGTCGAAAGTGATTGGTTGAGACGACCAGGGGCAGGACTCCGCGGTGATAAGTCCTTGGGCATATTTCTCTGGGAGTGTCGCTTTGTTTCTCCCCTTGATCATGTGTAACACGTTCACTGTTTTGACTTCTGGTGGAAATTTCTTTTATTCCCCAGTGTTTTGCTTGAGAGGCTCATCCTCGTCTTCGCTTGGTGTATCCTCTCCCTTGTGTACGGAGTTGAGCTTGCCGGACTGCTTGAAGACCCAACATTCTCTGTGGGTATGGTTAGCGGGTTTACCAGGGGTGCTATGGATCTGACATATTTGGTCCAGAATTTTGTTTAAGCTAGACAGTTCGTCTCTGCTGCCTTTAGAGGGCGGCTGTTGCTGACCTGGCCGAGAGCTTCTGAATCCGGCGTTTACTGTCGTGCTCTTTGGGTTGTCTTCTTTATTCCGGCACGTATTATTTTTGTTGCGTCGTGATCTCCCATTTCCATCTCTAACTTCGGATGTACTTCGGTCGCTGGTGCTGCATCTGGCTAGCCAGCTGTCCTTACCCGCGCAAAAGTGGATCATGAGGCTTGTTAATGCTGCCATTGTTCTCGGCTTTTCTTGGCCGAGGTGTCTGGCAAGCCATTTGTCGTGGACGCTATGCTTAAAAGCTACCAAGGCTTCGGCGTCCGCACAGTCGACTATTTGATTCTTTTTAGTAAGAAACCCGTTCCAAAGTTTTCGGGCTGACTCTCCAGGCTGTTGAGTTATATGACTCAAATCGTCCGCGTCCAGAGGTTGGACATAAGTCCCTTGAAAATTTGCCTGAAAAGCGTCTTCGAGGTCCTCCCAGCTTCCAATGGAGCTTTCGGGGAGGCTTTTAAGCCAGTGCCGAGCTTGCCCTTTGAGTTTGAGGGGTAAATACTTAATGGCGTGGAGATCATCTCCTCGAGCCATATGGATATGGAGGATATAGTCCTCAATCCAGACCCCAGGGTCTGTTGTTCCGCCGTATGCCTCTATGTTTATGGGTTTGAATCCCTCTGGAAATTCATGGTCCAGCACCTCATCGGTGAAACATAGGGGGTGTGAGGCACCCCTGTATCTGGGTGTACTACGTTGTTCGGATGTTTGTTGTGTTGCATCGTATGCTGGAGCACGCTTGCGTGGTCCATAGATGGATCTAGTTGCGCCGTCCTTTTGATGCGAGCCCTCGCATGGATCACGTATTGGCTTATGTGCGGCGTTGTTTGCCGTTCTATGTTGGCCGTGAGGTCATCTATCCGGCCAGATGGCTGTTTTAATTTTTGGTTGCGGGGGATCTAAGGCCTCCTCATCGAATTCAGGTAGCAACTTCCGCTTCGGGTAGCTCTTGGTGGGGTAATTACCGTCGTACTTCGCTGCTGTGTTGAGAACTCTACTCCATCTAATTCTGAGTGTGTCTTGCGCAGCCTTGAGCCTTTGCTTCTGCTTTTTTAGACTCCTCGTGGTGGCAACGAGCCTTTGATGGGCATTCTGTTGCTCCGGGTGTCTGTCCGTTGTGATGTCGTCTGGACTATTATCTTTGACAGAGTCGGGTTGTTCGGTTTGATTCTCCGTGTTGTCGTGGTCCGGCGATGGTTCACCCTGCTCTAACGTTGGGTCTATATGATCGTTGTTTCTGCTGACGCGGGATTTGGAGCGGCGCTTACGCCGCTGATTTGACTGCTTCTCGAGGGGACAACCCTTTGTTGCGTCCTTCCGTTCCTCGTCGTCGTCTTCTTTTGGCATGTCCACCATGTATACGTCATGTGATGAAGTGGGCGTCCAGTGCCCTGTGGGTAGTGGTTCCTACTCGTCTTCTGCATCGTCGTCCATACCGTGGATGTCTTCGGAGTCGGAGTCGAGCATGTCGGTTAAGTCATCGATAGTGTCTACTAAATGGGTGGTGGGTGGGCGGCGAATTTCTTCGTCATCCGCATCTGAATCCTGCCGGACATATTTCGGCCAGGACTCTCCTGATAAGGAGAGAGACTTTAATGAATTCAGTATGTCACCGAAGGGCGAGTGCTGAAAGATATCCGCGAAGGTAAACTCCATGATCGGCGCCCAACCGGATTCGATAGGAACGGGCGCAGGCGGTTCGGAGTCCGTGGCCGGAGAAGTATCCGGCAGTTCAACAACACGACTCTCATGAAGGGTAAGATTGATATTTGGCTCAATCGCCGTTGGGGATGCAGCCTCTGTGGCGGGGTCTATCCACCCGTCCATGGGAGGCACAACTGGCTCTGAATTAAGGGTCGGAGCGGCTGCCGGTGTTATTTCTTGAACATTGTCCGATGGCAGAGCTAAATCGTACTCATCGTGACCGCATGACGCACAAGGCAGAGGCTCGAATCCGTCGAAGATCAAGTCTCCGCGGATATCGGCCGTGTAGTTTAAGCTTCCAAACCTGACCTGGTGGCCAGGGGCGTAACTTTCGATCTGCTCCAGATGGCCAAGCGAGTTGGCCCGTAGTGCGAAGCCACCGAACACAAAGATCTGTCCAAGGACAAAAGTCTCAACCTGGACTGCATCGCTATCGATGATAGTAGGAGCCATCAAGCCTAACAGCAATGACACAGAGGAACTCTCAATGAAAGCACCAATGTCGGTGTCAAAATTGGCGGATCTCGGGTAGGGGGTCCCGAACTGTGCGTCTAAGGCGGTAACAGGAGGCAGGGAACACGATGTTTTACCCAGGTTCGGGCCCTCTTGATGGAGGTAAAACCCTACGTCCTGCTTGATTAATATTGATGATATGGGTAGTACAAGAGTAGATCTACCACGAGATCAGAGAGGCTAAACCCTAGAAGCTAGCCTATGGTATGATTGTATGTTTTTTGTTATGTCCTACGGACTAAAACCCTCTGGTTTATATAGACACCTGAGAGGGTTAGGGTTACACAAGGTCGGTTACAAAGGAGGAGATATCCATATCCGTATTGCCTAGCTTGCCTTCCACGCCAAGTAGAGTCCCATCCGGACACGAGACGAAGTCTTCAATCTTGTATCTTCATAGTCCAACAGTCCGGCCAACGGATATAGTCCGGCTATCTGGAGACCCCCTAATCCAGGACTCCCTCAGCAAGCGAGTACACAAAATTACATCCCTCTCCATAATTACTCCATAAATACATCGTTTTGTGTGTCTTCTCTCCCGAGTCACTTGCTCTTCCGCTCCCCTTCTTGTCTGGTTCCTTCTGTCTTTCTTGCTTCGTCTTCCTCACTCTATAGTCCACACAGATGGATCTACGATTCGCCCACTTGCTCTGAAATACAGTAAAATTTTCCCCTCTGCTTAATACTTACTCGTTGCGCACTGTGTTTTGTTAGTTTGATTCTTGTTGTATGTTACCCTTTTAATTTTAGTTTTTGCGTTAATATCTCACCCCTTTCAAGAGGTTCTATAGGGGAATAACCTTGGAGGACAATAGTTGATTTTTTTTTCCAGCTAGTTCGCTACAAGCTTGTAGATTTGAGCAGGTCTGTGCGTGTTTTTTCATTTTTTTACAGAGATACTAACATCAAGGGATATCACCATATCAGCATTCGCTCTGCTCTATCTTACTTATCGAAACAAGCGTGTATCAGCGATTTAAAGTCCTTTAATTCTTTGTACCATTAGCGGAGTGTTGAAATAAATTTTGTTCTGGTTTAACATTTATCAATCCTAATTTTACTATGGCAAGCCGTTGATATTTATGTGCTTAATCTCTGTGATATAATGTATTAAATCTTTCTTTGTACCAACAATGTAGTTTAAAACTGCAATTTCCCTTTTAAAACCCATCATTCGTTTATTTTAGTTTTAACTGCTCTATTCATTGCTTCACACATAGTGGCTAATACATGGTTGTATTTATTTAGCCCTTGAAGGCCTCAGTTTATCAAAAAGGACCTACATAGACAAGACAGTCTACACCCGGGGCATAAAACTTTCCTATATCAACATGCCTTGCATGATTAAACTAGTCCTAAATGCTAAACACATCCCTGCCATTACCTTTGTGCACTATATATGTTTCACCAATGTTCACACAGACTGTTTGGTACATCATTGTTTCTTTCTCTAAACCACAGTCAACATGCGTGTCTTCCTAATCTAATGCCAGAATAATTTGTTATTGTACAGAAAATCCCAGCTATTGTTACCAATGTTCTTAGGATGAAGCTTGGAAATTTGCCTCTCAAGGGCAGCATCAGGCTTGTTCAAATTTTCAGCAACCTTGATTTGCCTGGCACCTACTGTATACACAAAGATGGAAGGATGTCGATCACTGGGATTTCTACTTTTGCAGATGCAGCCAGGCTGACAGTTGATTGCGTTGTACTCATCAGTATCCAGTGGCACACTATGCGCGGGGAGGACTCACTCTCACTTGTGATCACCGGTCTTTACAAAAAAAATGGCATGACGCGAGATGTGTACGCTGATGGAGGGATGGCCTTACACCATATAAATTTTAAGTACTATGGTATTAAGTTAAGTATCGTATGTGTGTTATTTCAAACTAAGAGTGCAGTTGAAATCCTCATAGTACATACCTAATAGAACTTATCAGTTCAAATTCTTATTCAGACTATGGTACTGAAAGCAGATGCAATCCTAAACGTGGTTGTCGTCGCTGTTGTTGTTGTTGTTGTTGTTGTTGTTGTTGTTGTTGTTGTTGTGGGTGTGTCTCTCAGTTCGATATGTTTCCTTCGACATGTTTGCTCAGAGAGGCACTTGAACCTAGTGCAGGTTCAATCCTGTGTTAAGAAGACTCATGTTCATGCCCCTGTGCTTCGATTAACTTAGCTGACTTAGTCCAGTAAGAGAGGCACAACCGTGAAGTTACATCTCGCAGACAAACATGGCGTGTGGTGTTTGCAGGAACCTCAATTGTCCCGGTGTTGAATCTGATGTTGCCCAATCTTTCTTGATTGTGTCTTTGCCTCGTTGTTATGAGTCATGCCTGGTAAGTTTTACTACCAATCATGTGGCCAGTAAAAAACCTTCGTCACTGTATTCGTTTCAGTTATCTTTATTCCGCAACCATTCAGCAACCACACGTATTCCTTCGGAATGACCTATATTGCGCATGCTTGTTTTTATTTTATAGGCCTCGATGTAATTAGAAACTCAATTGTTTTGTATAGGTTTAATTAAATGTCATAGATGGTGCTTGTGTCCGTGCCTGAAAGCCAAGAAATTTCAAGGAAAAAAACACTTTCATGCATTTTTCTTAAAATCAGTAAAACATTTATATACCTTTGTCTTAATTTTACTTTTATGCAGTATGTCCCATGCTACTACTGGAACCATGTCCTTTCTTTGATCTCTTTATGGAAAGATGAAGCTTTCGAGGATGGTTTTGAAGACGAAAATTTTGACCTTGTGTTCGGCACTACTGAGGAATTGTCTTACAAGATTAAGTTTACAGATGGCAACCACATGTCTAAGTTTCATGAACCTGGATGGGAAAACTTGATACGTGACTATGATCTGTTTTACGGTGATATTATAAAATCGGATTTGCAAGTAGAAGATTTCTTCTTTCCCATTGACTTGATGTTGAGTGAATCTCGAGGAGGTGACAAAGCATTTCACAAACCATCCGTTGGTATGTTCTGATCGCTTATCAATATTTGTTCTGGTTTAACATTTATCAATCCTAGTTTTACTGTGGCAAGCCGTTGATATTTATGTGCTTAATCTCTGTGATATAATGTATTAAATCTTTCTTTGTACCCACAATGTAGTTTAAAACTGCAATTTCCCTTTTAAAACCCATCATTAATTTATTTTAGTTTTAATTGCTCTATTCATTGCTTCACATATAGTGGCTAATACATGGTTGTATTTATTTAGCCCTTGAAGGCCTCAGTTTATCAGAAAGGAGCTACATAGACGAGACCGTCTACACCCGGGGCATAAAACTTTCCTATATCGACATGGCTTGCATGATTAAACTAGTCCTAAATGCTAAACACATCCCTGCCATTACCTTTGTGCATTGTATATGTTTCACCAACGTTCACACAGACCGTTTGGTACATCGTTGTTTCTTTCTCTAAACCACAGTCAACATGCGTGTCTTCCTAATCTAATGCCAGAATAATTTGTTATTGTACAGAAAATCCCAGCTATTGTTACCAATGATCTTAGGATGACGCTTGGATATTTGCCTCTCAAGGGCAGCATCAGGCTTGTTCAAATTTTTAGCAGCCTTGATTTGTCTGGCACCTACTGTATACACAAAGATGGAAGGATGCCGATCACCAGGATTTCTGCTTTTGCAGATGCAGCCAGGCTGATAGTTGATTGCGTTGTACTCATCAGTGTCCAGTGGCACACTGTGCGCGGGGAGGACTCACTCTCACTTGTGATCACCGGTCTTTACAAAAAAACGGCATGACGCGAGATGTGTACGGTGATGGAGGGATGGCTTTACACCATATAAATTTTAACTACTATGGTATTAAGTTAAGTATCGTACGTGTGTTATTTCAAACTAAGAGTGCAGTTGAAATCCTCATAGTACATACCTAATAGAACTTATCAGTTCAAATTCTTATTCAGACTATGGTACTGAAAGCAGATGCAATCCTAAATGTGGTTGTCGTCGCTGTTTTTGTTGTTCTGGTTGTTGTTGTTGTTGTGGGTGTGTCTCTCAGTTTGATATGTTTCCTTCGACATGTTTGCTCAGAGAGGCACTTGAACCTAGTGCAGGTTCAGTCTTGTGTTAAGAAGACTCATGGTCATGCCCCTGTGCTTTGATTAACTTAGCTGACTTAGTCTAGTAAGAGAGGCACAACCTGTGCTTTCATTAACTTAGCTGACTTAGTCCAGTATAAGAGGAGATGGTCGTGCCTCCCAGTTGTCATTATTTCAGCTGAGTTGTGTACTCAGATAGGCACGTTGGTCGAGCAAGCGGAGGCATGTCCCATATTAGGAAGAAGACTTGTGGTCGTGCGTCCCATGTCAAAAAGAAGAGCTGTGATCGTGCGTCCGTGTTCAGTATGTTTGTAGTGACACGCTGCTCGGAGAGGCATGTGCGTGAATGTAACGCCCTCGATGCGGCTATATCTCCCACGTGTCGAAGCATGACTTAGAGGCATAACCGCATTGAAAGCAATGTCGCAAGTGAAGTAATCTTCACAACAACCCATGTACACTAGTAGAAAACGGAGCTTTAAAACCGGTTTGTAAGGGCCTTTAGTGCCGGTTCCATAACCGGCACTAAAGGGTGGGCACTAAAGGCCCCCCCTTTAGTACCGGTTCGGCACGAACCGGCGCTAAAGTGCCACCACGTGGCGTGAGCTCGCGCCCTGGTATGGGGGACATTTAGTACCGGTTGGTGTTACCAACCGGTACTAAAGGTTTTTTTGAATTTTTTTGTTGAAAATTTTGGAAATTCTTTTTGATTTTTTTTCGATTTTTAATTTTTCTGAATTATTTGATGATTTAGTCTCTAATCACCTCTCTTAACTGCTCAAGTGTGGATCACTCATTCCAAATCGCCTAACTTCCCGGCCGGTCACCCATCCTCTCACTCCCCCAGCCTGAGCACGCTTAACTTCGAAGTTCTATTCCCCCTACATTCCAAGTCTGCACTTGTTGTTTTCTTGACAAATGTAAGCTGTCAATCCTATTAACCCTCAGCAGTTTAGCTTGAGCATTAGGTCACACGTTTCACCATTTGAGTTTGAAACTATTATTCTAAAAAAATAGTAATTATTTAGTAACACTAATATTTCTTGAATAAGTTTGACCATAGTTTGACCATAGTTTGACCAGATTTGACCAAAATTCGAAAAATTGAAATAATTATTTAGTAACACTAATATTCTTGAATAATTATGTAGTAACATTAATACTTCTTGAATAACTAGTTTGACCAGATTTAACCAAATTTTTAAAAAAACTGAAATTTGACCATATCTTTTTTCCTTTTGGAATTTGAGGATTCTAAAAAATTGCAAACAGGCCGTAGGCAGTCTCCATCGGATGCGGATTTTGATGCTGAATTTTTTGATATATTATACGTTTTTTTCCGACATCGTATGCAAAAGTTATAGCCGTTTTACATTTTCCCTACACTTTTTGCAAAACATGTCCAAATTTAAGTTTTCAAAATTTCCTAACTAGTAGATGTAGTAATATAACGACCTCTCGAAGGATTTCATTTTTTGAAGTTTTTATCATTTTCTTTTGATTTTTTCAAAACTGAAATGGCGATACACAGGGGGGTAGAGTTTGAAAATTGGCCCCTTTAGTATGGGTTCGTGGCACGAACCCACACTAAAGGCTTGTCCCCTTTAGTGTGGGTTCGTGGCATGAACCGATACTATAGGTTAGACCTTTAGTACCGGTTTGTGTCACAAACCGGTACTAAAGGGGCTCGTGGGGACCCGGCCTGACGCCAGCCTGCCACTACCCCTTTAGTACCGGTTCGTGGCACGAACCGGTACTAAAGGCTCAACACGAACCGATACTAATGCATATGGTGCCTTTAGTGCCAGGCCAACTTCAAACCCACACTAATGTGTCTCACATTAGACCCTTTTTCTACTAGTGGTAATACATAAAGGGAAAGAGATACATAGTTGGCTTACACTCGCCACGTCACACAAATACATGAATAAAGCCTTACATCAACCAAATACACACAAGGTCCGACTACAGAACCAAAATAAAGAAGACTACCCCAAATGCTACACAGATCCCCGATCGTCCCAACTGGGCTCCACTACTGATCAACTAGAAACGAAACAACATAACGGACACGATCTTCATCGAGCTCCTCCTTGAGTTCGGTTACGTCACCTGCTCGGCATCATCGTCACCTGCAAGCTGGTTTTGGAAGTATCTATGAGTCATGGGGACTCAGCAATCTCACAACCTCGCGATCAAGACTATTTAAGCTTATGGGTAGGTAAAAGGTATGAGGTGGAGCTGCAGCAAGCGACTAGCATTTATAGTGGCTAACCTATACGCAAAAGAGAGCGAGAAGAGAAGGCAAAAGCACGGTCGAGAATCTATGATCAAGAAGTGATCCTAGAGCAACCTACGTCAAGCATAACTCCAACACCATGTTCACTTCCCGGACCCTACCGAGAAGAGACCATCATGGTTACACACGCGGTTGATGCATTTTAATTAAGATAAGTTTCAGGTTTTCTACAAGGGGACATTAACAAATTCCCATCTGCCCATAACCACGAGCGCGGCTTTTGAAAGTTCAAAACGCTGCAGGGGTGTCCCAACTTAGCCCATCACAATCTCTCACGGTCAACGAAGGATATTCCTTCTCCCAAGACAATCTGATCAGGCTCGGCATCCTGGTTACAAGACATCCTCGACAATGGTAAAACAAGTCCAACAACACCGCCCGAATGTGCCGACAAATCCCGATAGGAGCTGCACATATCTTGTTCTCAGGGCACACTCAGATGAGCGCTCCATACAACTAAAACCAAACCTCGAGTTTCCCCGAGGGGGCGCTGCACAGGGCTCTAGTTTGGACCAACGCTCAGAGGAGCACTGGCCCGGGGGGTTAAATAAAGATGACCCTTGAGTCTGCAGAACCCAAGGGAAAGAAAAGGGCTAGGTGGCAAATGGCAAAACCAAGGTTGGGCATTGCTGGAGGAGTTTTATTCAAGGCGAACTGTCAAGGGGTTCCCATTATAACCCAACCATGTAAGGAACGCAAAATCCGGGAACATAACACCGATATGACGGAAACTAGGGCGGCAAGAGTGGAACAAAACACCAGGCATAAGGCCGAGCCTTCCACCCTTTACCAAGTATATAGATGCATTAATTAAATAAGAGATATTGTGATATCCCAACAAAATATCCATATTCCAAACATGGAACAAGCTCCAATCTTCACCTACAACTAACAA
Organism: Triticum aestivum; assembly: GCF_018294505.1. Classification (NCBI taxonomy): domain Eukaryota; kingdom Viridiplantae; phylum Streptophyta; class Magnoliopsida; order Poales; family Poaceae; genus Triticum; species Triticum aestivum. The sequence goes on from NC_057797.1 coordinate 496,506,223, forward strand.
CGCTATAAGAGGGGCTGAGCAAAGCGGTAACATAGCCAAACAACGGTTTGCTAGGACAAGGTGGGTTAGAGGCTTGACATGGCAATAAGGGAGGCATGATAAAGCAAGTGGTAGGTATCACGGCATAGGCATAGCGATAGAGCGAGCAAGTAACAAGCAAAGATAGAAGTGATTTCAAGGGTATGGTCATCTTGCCTGAAATCCCGCAAGGAAGAAGAACGAGTCGATGAAGAAGACAAACGGACGAAGTCGAACGAATCCTCACAAACGTGCGGTATCGGAACTAACCCGAAGAAGCAACACCGGAAAGAAGCAAACAACATAGTAAACAACCATCACATAACCATGGCATGATGCACAACCAAGTATGATGCATGTCCAGTTTAAATATGCATGGCATGGCAAAGTGCACAAACAATACTACAAATTAAGTGGAGCTCAATATGCAACAAGTTGCATATTGACGAAACACCACATTAATTATTTAGTTCTCTCCAGTTTAGGTACCCAACAATATTAAATGTTGTTAAACATGGCAAGAGATGAAGCATAACAAAACTATACCATTTAAACAATTTAAATGGGGCCGGATATAACAAACAACAAATCCGGTAAATCCCCATATGCATTAGAAATTTAATGCAACAACAATTTTAAACATTTTAGATGTTGTTATCATGATGCGGATGGCATATGCAAGCTTATGCAATTTTATGAAAATGTTGCAATGAGCATGATATGAAGCATTTGTCATCGTGGCAGAAACGGAAGGGGTGCCACGGCAACGAATCCGAAAATGATGCCACGACAACATATCAGTTCCGGTAACTTGATAGAGATGCCGGTGAAAATAACAAGTGTGCGGATGTGTGGAACGAGTTAGAGATGATGGGGTGATCCCGGTTACCGGGTGTCCCATGAGACGATGGTATGGCAACGGGGAACATGCAAGACACATGTTGGGCACGGTGCAAACGCTAGCATTTCATACAACACAAGCAATCATTCTTGGACGATCGTCTCGGGGTTATACCTTCGAAGTGTGCAAACGGGACGGTTCTCGTTCGGTGCCAAGTAGAGGAAGTAGACGTTCTCGGGACGTTTGTAGTAGAAGTAGGGGTACATGACGATGGTAGAGGTACTCGTGATCTTGGCGGCGGTAGTCGTTCATGTTCTTAGTTGCACAATTTTCCGTAGATGTTTGGGATCATGACGTGGGACTTGACGTCCATGGTGGCTTCGAGGGTCGACGGTAGTTGTTCTCGTATCATCGTGGAAGTAGTCATACTCGGCGATAGTGGTACTTGGCATTTCGTTCGGTACTCGTTCGGACATCCAAGGTCTTGTCGGTGGTGCACTTGGCGATCTCCGAGGCGGCCTTGACGCATCCGTTCATAGAGGTACTTGGCGGCTTTGTTCCGTCGGTCTTGCCGGTCTCGGTAACGTGGTTGTACAATAGCGTCATCGAACTTGTCGAACCCAAACTCTTCGGGGGGCGTCGTGGTACTTGGCGAATCCGCATAGTCATGCACGTTCCAACATCACACTTGGAGGGACACCGACGGCGTGGTACTTGGCGAATCCTGGATTGTCTTGGCGGTCTCCGGTGGAGGCGTTTGTTCCTTTGACCGAGGAAAAACAGCGGAGGCAGCAGGCATCGCAGGAGCTAATGGGCGGCTATGTGTCTGTAGGAGCAAAGTAGGGGTGCATGCGCGCGGCGGTGATCGTGAACTTGGCGACGGGGACTTGGTCGGGAAAGGGCGCACAGGAACCCACCGGAACCGAGGCCAGGGCGCTCCAGGACGGGTGTGTGGAGCAGAGCACAAGGTGACCAAGGCGGTGCAGCTCATCTCCATGGACGGGCAGCCATGTTGCTTCCTGGTTGGCGGAGGGCGTCGGCAGGCGACTGGCCGAGGTGGCCTGGCCATGGTCTTGCAGGAGGAGGGAGAGGTGGCCGCGGGGCTGAAGCAGCAGGGCGGCGCCGGTGCCAAACAGTGAGAGCGAGGGGGATCCACCGGGGCTCCCAGCGAGAAGGACGAACGTGGAGAAGGAGACCCGGGCGCGGGGCTAACGGAGGAGGAGGTCGAGCGTAGAGAGGGAGAGCGGGAGAAAGATGGGGACGAACGGGATCGAGAGGAAGATGGGGATGAGCCGAGGCTCTCTGGCGGCGGGGTGGAGACGAGGGAGATGGGGATCGAGGAGAGGTAGGCTGCGGCGCTGGAGGGAAGAGCAGCGCGTGTGGGGAGGAGATGGGATCGGGATCCCTGGTACGATGCGTGTGGGTGGCGGCACAGGGAGAACGAGGGAGAGGGAGATGGGATCGGGCGATGCTGGTCTCTGGCGGCGCGAGCAGGGAGACGAGAGAGATGGGGATCGGGCCAGGGAGAGAGTTAGGTTAGGAATAGGTGGGCTTTGGCCTTGGGCCGGCCCAGTAGAGAGGGAGAGGCTGCCCTAGAGAGGCCGGCGGTTGGACCTTAGGCGGGCTTCTGCTAGGAGGCCCAAGTGGCCAGAGGCCTGGCTGGGCTCCTCTCTCCTTCTTAATTCTACTCTTAACAAAAACAGAGACAAAAAATAGGAGAAAGGAAAAGAGAGAAGAGAAGGTTAGAGGAAGAATTAGGGCATGGGAATAAATTTCCCGGACTCGCAAAAATGCACATGTTCCAAGAAAAATGGAGTGGGCATTTTTGAAAGTTTTAAATTCAAACTCATTTGATTTAAAATCAAATGGTTTGAATAGGAAGTGAGGGTTAGGAAGGTCCAAAAATGTTCGGATTTTTGGTGGAGCTCTGGAAAATGACGAAAGAATTTATGGGCAAAGTTTGGAGACCAAGAATTGAGATAACAAAGGCATGGGATATTTGCAAGTGTGTTATGGTTAATTCCAAATAAATGGAATAATTACTATAGCTATCTAAATATCGAGAGGATATGTTGTAAAGAGAATCACCATGTGAATTCCCTCGGTTTAAATGGATCAAAGATCCATGCCATTTATCTAGTTGAGTTGCAAAAGATTATGAGATGATGGCATGATGACATGATGCAATGCAAAAATAAAAGGGCAGGCACAAATGAAACACACGGCGAAACCTGGAACATATGGAAGTCTTCTCGAGCATCAGTCTCGGGGCGTTACAACACTCCACCACTACGAGAGGATCTCGACCCGAGATCTAGGATGGCACCGGAGGGAAAACGAAAGAGAAAGAGAAGAGGTAAAACTAAGTTGCTTCTTTGACAAACGAGTGAAAACAATGAACCTTGAGATGTTGAAAAAACTGAAAGCAAGAATGCAACAGAGAAGAACAAAGTTGAAAACACTCCGTTAGGAAAGAGGAACAAGAAAGAACAATTTTGGGCAGCACTCCGATTGAGAAGTGATACAAACTTGATAAGATAAAAGAACTAGAGCAGAGGGCACAACATTCCGGTTAAATGGATAAGCACGAAAAAAATAAGATCCTTACAAGAACAAGAAGAAGGTTTGCAGAGAGCAACACCACAATGCCTCCGGAAGAAATGAGAGGATGGAATGGAATGAACAGAGGAGTAACAATATCTTCTACCCCAAATGAGCTTGAAAGCATCTTTAGGATAAGGGTCGAACGTAGTTTTTGGAAAACCAACAACGAAAAGAGTAAGCTTGTAGTGGGCTTATGGAGAACATCTCAAAACTATGAGGTGAAATTCCGCCACTAACAGACACAATAGATTTGATTGAGAGCTAGAAAACAATAGAAAGCTTCTTCCACCGAGGTGATAAGGATAAAACTTGGATCATAGGTAATCACCACAAAGAGCAACATTCCAAATGGAAGGCTTTAGGTGAAATATGACCCAAGATAACTCCAATGAAGAGATAGATGGATTGCAAAGGATCTCATGAATGAAATGAAAAAGATGGGTTTAACATATGTCATTCTGGACAACTTGTGAATCGTGAAACACGAAGGGAAATTGTCAAGAGTGACATAACACCATCTCAAAAGATAAGTTAGAAAGAATTGCACTCCGGATTGCAAGATGAAGAAAACTTGAGCTTCTCTAAAAATAATCTTGATGAGTACTTCGAGAAGGAATTAAATCCTTGGTGAACCATCATGTAGAGCCTTCGTGAGAACTCCGGTAATAAAAGGATGATAAAAAGAAAGATAAGTTGAAAACAAAAGGTGAAGCCTTGCAATGATTTAGATGGATCTTCATGACGATATAATTTAGAGATCTTGGAACTCCGGGAAAGGAAAGATGAATAATTGAGATCAAGATTTTTGATGAACCTCCGGTATAAGGAATTAATCACTTGGATGAAACAAGAATAAGGATTACATTATGCTTATCCTTCACCAATTTAGATTGATGACAAGCAATGGATTTGTCCTACTGCTTATTCTCGTAGAAAGGATTAAGATAGATATGGAGCAAACTTAAGACGGTCTTCAACGATCCACCGGAAGGATTGAAACAACGAATAAATTGATATGATAACGAATGACGAGAACTCTTGAACGAACCACCGTAAGAATTGAAAACAAATGAAGTAAAGGGATGAATCACCGGTAAGAATTAGCAAATGAACGAAGATGCTTGAGGGGACTTTGATACAAGTGAACGAAAAGATCATGGGCTGATTAGAGAAAACTTGAATGATGCAGCGGTAAGATTGGAGAATGATAACTGAAAGTTGAGAAAGAATAAACCTGAATTGATGGACTCTGGATAATCAAACTCAGAAGACTCTTGAATTGCTTCAGATGGGTGAAAAGAATTCCAACAATCAAAACAATAATGAGAGGGTGACAACAAGCTAGAATAATGAATCTTTGAGAAAACGGATATGATTTGGAGGGAAAATCTTCTTCTGTCTTCAAAATTTGAGAATGACGACGAGAAACACCACCATGAATTGTTGAGATACTCCGGGGTGAAAATTAGGAAGGTTGAACCAAACGATAGAAAGAATTTGACCGATCTTGGAGAAAGACACTTGACTGATGATAAATCATTCTTACGTCAAACTTGGAAAAGAATTTGATAAGCTCCGGGAAAATAAGAAGAGTTAGGTAAGATCCTGGGAAAAGACCTGTGGGTTAGGGCCCACTCAAAAGAAACACCATTGAAATGATTTAAAATAAAGATTGCACCAGTTGAATTACATGTCTTGAATGAGATAACATCCTCGAAATAGATTGAACGGATTGAGAATGGAAACGAATCTTCTGAGATATCTTCAGCACTCCGGAACAATTAAATAGCAAGAAGTGGATGATTATGAGGTGCATCGGCATGAGAAAACATTTGAAGCGAGGACAGATATGATCGACAAAGCTTGAATTGAATCCACCGGAGAAGAAAAGAATGAAGAATGACGAACTTGAAGCTCCGTTAGGATCTTCATGAGAATCACCGGATAAGAACATTGACGAAAAAGAATGGAGAGACTTCACATCCATAAGATGGATACTCGATTAAGAAATCTGAGTCCTTCAAGAAAAAGGGTGGGAGGGCGGGAAAAACAAAGGAAACTTGGGACAGATGAAGCAAAACACCGTTGAGAAGAAGTGATAAATGATCTTGCGGATGTTGAAATGATCGGATCCACTTGAAGAGAAACACGCCGGTTGAAAAAGGATTTACATGACATTCTCGATAAACAAGAAAGATTAGCATCTACATAGATATATGAGAACACTGCTTGGGAAAGGTATGGAATCAACATTTGACTTCGAAGCAACTTGAATACCACAACTGAAAACAAAAACAGAGGATTGGCTTGCAGAATAAGCCGGAACAAACATATGATAGAGATTTCGTCCGAAGTTTTCATGGTGGGGCCTACACAGGCTCGATCGTACAATACCATCATGTACAAGGCAGTGCACATGACATACGAAGCGTCCCCGAGTCAGCATAGCCAAGGACTCTTTAAGACACAACAAGACCACTATAAAACCAACCGTGGATAGGCGGACCACTAGACGTCAAACCCCAATTTCATATCATACATCTGTCAGAAAGATATCCTAAGAGCTACTTGAATTCCCACTTATAAACTCCCAAAACTTTCTGGTTATGCAATCAGGTGTTGGGGATACAGGGGAAGCATAATATCTCACCCAAAACTAGCAAATCCTACATCCAGCTGTATCCATCCTTCAACACATAACCAAGAAACCTTCGGAAATCATTTACCTCAACCTTCGAAAAGCATCCGTTATATGAGTTATGGCAATACTCCCGAACTCCCGCCCCAGTACTGGGAGGCGTCGAGGTTATCTGACCAACAACTGCATAAAAGAGATTTTCGATGTCGGCGAAACTCAGGTATTCCAGAATTGCAACGATAAAATTGTGACGACAACACCTCGGAGCTAAACTCCCCGAGACACTACCACAACCCCTAAATGTCAGGAGGCACCAAGAACAATGTTCTCGTCACAAAACCATCGGAACGATTCCAAGATACCCGCGTGATCCTAAAATAATTAGTGAAATTTGAGAAGAGAAGAGTCAAAACTCTACGTCAGGATGCCTCACTAGAGCGACGAAGGGACCGAGGAGTAAAAAGAAGTCCTACTCTCTGATATATATAATCCTATAAGACTCAAAACATTTTTCTAGACTCAACAACGCCAATGATTCGATCAAGTAGGGGGCTCCTAAGTCGGGGAAGGCTCTGATTACCAACTTGTAACGCCCTCAATGCGGTTATGCCTCTAAGTCATGCTTCGACACGTGGGAGATATAGCCGCATCGAGGGCGTTACAGTGAATCAAGTGGATGCATGGAGTCCGACTTGTTGCCACTGTCCGATGTCACTATTCTCGCAACGACATCAGTTAAAAAATACTAAATTTTTTATAAACGGTGTTGTTGCAACACCCCCATCCTCCAAACTGCCTTTCCAGATCCACCGCACCCGTCACTCCTAGATGGAATCCGATGCTTCTAGTACCAAGAGGGCAAGGCTCGTGCCACCGATGACGCATTCCTCTGGGTATTTGGCGGTACTGGCGGGGACCGGTGAGGGTCCACCCATCGGATCTGAGGAGCACGACAAAAAAAACTCGTCCAGACCGCATCAGCGATCTCCCGGACGTCATCCTAGGTGAGATCGTCTCTCATCTCCCCATCCTGGATAGCATCCGTACTCGAATCCTCGCTCGTCGGTGGCGTCCTTTATGGCCCACCGCTCCTCTGAATCTCGACTGCCGTGAGATCCCACTGTAACGCCTCGAGACCGTTGCGCCAGGTGTCTTCCAGTTATTCATTGTTGTTTCCTTGTCATTTGTTTTCGTGTCATGCATTTCATATAATGTCATCATGCGCATCTCATTTGCATACGTGTTCATCTCATGCATCCGAGCATTTTCCCCGTTGTCCGTTTTGCAATCCGGCACTCCTACGTCCTCCGGCACCCCCTTTTGCCTCTTTCGTGAGCGGGTGTTAAATTTCTAGGATTGGACCAAGATTTGCCAAGTGGCCTTGGTTTACCACCGGTAGACCACCTGTCAAGTTCCGTGCCATTTGGAGTCTGTTTGATACTCCAACGGTTAACCGGGTAACCGCAAAGGCCTTGTGTGTGTTGTAGCACAACACCCCTCCAAAGTGGCCCAATAACCCATCCAAACCCCCTCCATCCTCTCGGTCGTTCGATCACGACCGCGTGGCCGAAAACCGCACCTCTTTTGGACTCTCCTAGCTCCCTCTACCTATATATATGTGATCTTCTCCGATTTTTCGCGCAGTACAAACCCTAGCCCCGATCCTCTCGCGCCGCCGGACATGTCCACGCCGCCGTCCCCGATGAATTTGCCGCCGCCACGTCGCCCTCTCTCTCCTCCCACTGCGCCAGGCCTGTCGGGCCCGGATCGGGCCCGCGGGGCCCATCCGGCCGCGGCCGCCACCCGCGGACGGAGCCCCGCATCATCGCCGCCATCTCCGCCACTGCCTCGGTTTCGCCGCCGCCACCCTGCATCAGTCACCGGTGCCGCCGCCTGCCACTGGTCCTCGCCGGACTCCGTTCTTCGCTGATCCGCGCCCGCCGTTCCCCGTGGCGCCGCCGCCTTGCCGGGGCCTCGCTGCCATCGCCGTGCTCCGCCCCAAGCTCCGTCGGCCCCGCCGATTCTTCCTCGCCGCCGGCCACCTTTCTTCTCGCCGGAGTCAATTCCGGCCGAATCTGCTCCGCGCGGATGAGATCCACCAGGAGATGAACCAAACAGCCCCGCTGCACCCGGATCCCACCGTCCCGGGTTCATCTCGTCCCGTTGAATTTTTTGCGAGGTAAAAATCCACGAAGTCCTTTTTCGACTCATGTTTTCAGGCCCTATTCATCATGTCATAGTTCCTCATCTGTAGCTCCGTTTTGCGCGTGCAATATATCAAAATGTTCGTTATGATGTCCTCTTCATTTTGTTCCATTGCACCATGCTTGTTTAAGTCCATCTTGATGCCCAAATGACTGTTGCAAGAGTGCTTCATAATGTTAGTTCCTGTTTCTTATCAGTTTATGAGCATTTGTCATTTTTGCAAGATTATTATGTGCTGCATATGAGCATGAGCTCTATATGTGTTTTGGGCTATGCCATGCCACCTTTACAGGGGTGTATGACATGTATTTTTGTGATCAATGTGGTGACTAGCACAAGCATGCAAAGTAGCTCTCGTGATGTTGCTGATTTCAGGGACTTAGAATTTCACCAAGTCTTTGATCTGCTGTTATTTTTATGCCATGTATTCATGTTGCTACAAAATGATCCATGCCTCTTTTGAGTATGTTCAGTAAGGATGATTTGGGCATATGGTTATGCTCTATCCATCAATGTCCTTGTTTGCATTTATGGAGTGTCCTAGCATGACTTAATATTGTTGTACTTTTGCTATAAAATGTTTCTGGCAGATTGTTTACTTGTTAATCAATTTTGCCAAGGTTATTGTAGTTGATCCATGCATGCTATGAGTTTGTTCTTGCCATGGTTAACTTCTTGAACATGTCTTCTTGCTGGTAGTATGCTTAGTTTGTCATGCAATGCCTTGTGTTGAGTGCATCAAGCTCGCAAACATGCCTTCATAATTATGTTTCTGCCATGTCCAGTTTTCTGCTAAGTCCGAATCTGTTAACGAAACTTGCTATATTTACATGGGTGCCATCATATCTTCTGATCCTTTTTGGCTTATGGTCAGTAAGGGACTTTTGTTATATGCTTTGAGTAGATTCATGCCATGTCTTGTATTGCTAAGATCTGATCCTATAGCATGTTGTTATCTTGCTCTAAACATTGCTTCCTGATGTTAATTCCTGACATGTTAGTATTTTCACTAAGTCTGTGATGATGTTATCTTTTGCACTTTTGCCATGCTTGTTTGAACCTGCTCTTGTGTGTTTTAGCCATAGCTCAGTGTTCATCTTTTGTCAAGCATCTTGAGTAAATTACTGCCATGTGCTTTTTTGCTATGTTGGGGTGCAGTAGCTTAGTTTCTTGTTGCATTCTAGATGGCATCATGTTGTTAATCGCAGAATTGTGCCATTCTTGTTTTGCTTGCCATTTGCAAACCGTGCATCCGATTCCGGTGGTCTTTATATCGATATCGACCGAAATCAACTCATCTTTCCAGCGGCGCACTTGGTTTGCCAAGTTCAGGCCTGGTTCAATCTTTTCCCTTCGAAGCATGCATTGCATATCACATCCCATATATCATGCCATGTTTTTGCATCATGTTGCTTGCGCATTGCACCGTGGTTGATTGTGGTTTACTTTGCTTGTGTCCTTGCCTTGGGTAGAGCCAGGAGACGACTTCGTGTTCGAGGAACACTTTGACTACGTTTACGAGGATCAAGCTTACGTCAACTCGGAGAACTTTGCAGGCAAGATGACCATACCCTCGAAATCACTTCTATCTTTGCCTGCTAGTTGCTCGCTCTATTGCTATGCCTATGCCGCGATACCTACCACTTGCTATATCACTCCTCCCATATTTCCATGTCAAGCCTCTAACCCACCTTGTCCTAGCAAACCGTTGTTTGGCTATGTTACCGCTTTGCTCAACCCCTCTTATAGCGTTGCTAGTTGCAGGTGAAGATGGAGTTTGTTCCTTGTTGGAACATGGATATTTGTTGGGATATCACAATATCTCTTATTTACTTAATGCATCTATATAATTGGTAAAGGGTGGAAGGCTCAGCCTTATGCCTGGTGTTTTGTTCCACTCTTGCCGCCCTAGTTTCCGTCATACCGGTGTTATGTTCCTTGATTTTGCGTTCCTTACGCGGTTGGGTTATAATGGGAACCCCTTGACAGTTCGCCTTGAATAAAACTCCTCCAGCAAGGCCCAACCTTGGTTTTACATTTGCACTAACAACCTATCACCTTCCCTTGGGTTCTGTAGACTCCAGGGTCATCTTTATTT